>NW_027310285.1:0-113431 GCF_047496795.1 Chiloscyllium punctatum
CTCACACAGACAGAGACACACACACAGACACATACACATACACACATACAGAGACAAACACACACATGCAGAGAGATACACACACATATACAGAGAGAGACACACACAGACAGACACACACACATACAGAGACACACACACAGATAGACAGAGACACACACAGACTGAGACAAACACAGAGAGAGAGAGACACACACACACACAGACAAACACACATACAGAGACAAACACACACAAATACAGAGACACAGATACAGAGACACACACAGAGAGGGACACACACAGACAGACACATACACAGATTGAGACACACGCACACACACACACACACACAGACACATACACACACACACTCATACAGACAGACACATACACACACTCAAGCACACAAACACAGAGAGACACACTCACACAGACAGAGACACACAGAGACAGAGACACACACACATACAGAGACAAACACACGCACACAGAAACACACACAGAGACACACACACATACAGAGACAAACACACACACAGAGACACACACATACAGAGACAAACACACGCACACAGAGACACATGCAGATACAGACACACACACACAGACAGAGACACACACAGACACATACACACACGCATATACAGAGACAAACACACAGACAGAGACACACTTACAGAGACACACACACACATACAGAGACACACACACACAGAGACAAACACACACACATACAGAGACACAGAGAGAGAAAGAGAGACACACAGAGACAAACACACACACATACAGAGAGACACACACACATACAGACACACACACACACACATACAGAGACACCCTCAGAAAGAGACACACACACACTCACACGTACAGAGACACACACACACAGAGACACACACACATACAGAGACAAACACACACATACAGAGACAAACACACACAGACAGACACTCACACCAAGACAGACAGACACATACACACACTCAAGCACACACACAGAGACACACATACACACACAGAGACACACACACATACAGAGACAAACACACACATACAGAGACAAACACACACACATACAGAAACACACTGACAGAGACAAACACACACATGGACAGAGACACACAGAGACAGAGACACACACTCACATACAGAGACAAACACACACAGACAGACACTCACACCAAGGCAGACAGACACATACACACACTCAAGCACACACACACAGACACACATACAGACACACACACACACAGACACACACACATACAGAGACAAACACACACACATACAGAAACACACAGACAGAGACAAACACACACACACATACAGAGACAAACACACACAGACACACACACATACAGACACACACCGACACACACACACACACATTCACACAGACACACACACATACACTCACACAGACACACACACATACAGAGACAAACTCACACACATACAGAAACACACAGACAGAGACAAACACACACATGGACAGAGACACACAGAGACAGAGACACACAGAGACAGAGACACACACACACATACAGAGACAAACACACACAGACACACACACACATACAGACACACACCGACACACACACACACATTCACACAGACACACACACATACACTCACACAGACACACACACATACAGAGACAAACACAAACACATACAGAAACACACAGACAGAGACAAACACACACATGGACAGAGGCACACAGAGACAGAGACACACAGAGACAGAGACACACACACACATACAGAGACAAACACACACAGACACACACACACATACAGACACACACCGACACACACACACACATTCACACAGACACACACACATACACTCACACAGACACACACACATACAGAGACAAACATACACACATACAGAGACACACAGACATACAGAGACAAACATAAACACACACAGACACACTCACACATACAGAGACAAACATAAACACACACAGACACACTCACACATACAGAGACACACACAGACAGAGCCAACAACACACAGACAGAGCCACACACACACTTACAGAGACAAACACACACACATACAGAGACACACACATACAGAGACAAACACAGAGGCGCAAACACACACATACAGAGACAAACACAGACACACATACAGAGACACACACACACATACAGAGACACACACAGACAGAGACATACACACACAGAAACACACTCACACACTCATACAGACAGACACATACACACACTCAAGCACACACTCACACAGACAGAGACACACACGCAGACACATACACACATACAGAGACAAACACACACATGTAGAGAGAGACACACACACATACAGAGACAAACACACACATATACAAAGACACACATACAGAGACACACATACAGAGACACAAATACATACAGAGACTAACACACAGAGAGAGACACACAGAGAGAGAGACACACACACAGACAGACACATACACACAGATAGACACATACACACACACACTCATACAGACAGACACATACACACACTCAAGCACACAAACACAGAGAGACACACTCACACAGACAGAGACACACAGAGACAGAGACACACACACATACAGAGACAAACACATGCACACAGAGACACACACAGAGACACACACACACATACAGAGACAAACACACACACAGAAACACACACAGAGACAAACACACGCACACAGAGACACATGCAGATACAGACACACACACACACAGACAGAGACACACACAGACACACACACACACAGATACACACTCACACACAGAAACACACTCACACAGACAAACACACAGACACATACACACTTACAGAGACACACACATAGAGAGACACACACACATACAGAGACACAGAGAGAGAAAAAAAGATACACAGAGACAAACACACACACATACAGAGAGACACACACATACAGACACACACACACACATAGAGAGACACACACACATACAGACACACACACACATATAGAGACAAACACACACACATACAGAGACACACACATACAGAGACATACACACACACACACTCATACAGACAGACACATACACACACTCAAGCACACAAACAGAGAGACACACTCACACAGACAGAGACACACACACGTACAGAGACACACAGAGACAGAGACACACACACATACAGAGACAAACACACGCACACAGAGACACACACACATACAGAGACAAACACACATACAGAGACACACACAGAGACAGACACAGACACACACATATACAGAGACACAGACATACGCACACATACAGAGGCAAACACACACACACACACATAGAGAGACACACACACACACAGATACATACGCAGACACACATACATACCACACAGACACACATACATACAGACACACACACACAGACACACACACATATACAGAGACACACACAGATACACACACACTTACAGAGACACACACACACACACGGACAGAGACACACAGAGACAGACACACACACACATACAGAGACAAACAGAGAGAGAGAGAGAGACTCACACAGACAGACACACATACACAGACACACACACATACAGTGACATACACACACACACAGAGACACAGACACACACACACATACAGAGGCAAACACACACACAGAGACACACACACAGACACAGAGATACACACACACACATATAGAGACACAGACAGACACACATAAATACAGAGACACACACACACATACAGAGACAAACACACACAGACACGCACAGACAGAGACATACACACATACAGACACACACACACATACATAGACACACACACATACAGAGACAAAGACACACACACTGAGACAAACACAGACACACACACACACATAAAGACACACACAGACAGAAACATACACACACAGACAGAGCCATACACGCACAGAGACACACACACACACAGACAAGCACACACAGACACACACTCACACCGAGCCAGACAGACACACACTCACACACAGTGACACACTCACACAGACAGAAATACACACACAGACACACACACACTTACAGAGACACACACACACAGACAGAGAGAGACACACACACACATACAGAGACAAACACACAAACACTCACACTGAGTCAGACAGACACATACACACACGCTCACACAGACAGAGACACACACAGACACTTACACACATACAGAGACAAACACACACACGGACAGAGACACACACGGACAGAGACACATACACACATACAGAGACACAGAGAGAGAGAGAGAGAGACTCACACAGACAGACACACACACATACAGAGACACACATACATAGAGACACACATACATTCGGAGAGAGACACATACACATTCAGAGAGACACACAAACACACAGAGACACACACAAGTACAGAGAAAAACACACACACATACAGACACACACACACACAAATACAGAGACAAACGCACACACATACAGACACACTCACACATACAGAGACACACACAGACAGAGCCACACACACACACACAGAGACACACACAGACAGAGCCACAGACACACACACACACAGAGCCACACACACAGACACACACAGACACGGGCACATACACACACACACAGAGACAAACACACACACATACAGAGACACACACACATACAGACACACACACACAGACAGAGACATACACACACAGACAGAGACATACACACACAGAGAGACAAACACAGAGATACACACTCACACCGAGTCAGACAGACACAGACATGCACACTCATACAGACAGACACATACACACACTCAAGCACAAACACACACGCACATACAGACACACACACACACTCAAGCACAAACACACACGCACATACAGACACACACACACACTCAAGCACACACACATGCACATACAGGCACACACTCACACAGACAGAGACACACACACAGACACATACACACATACAGAGACAAACACACACATGCAGAGAGAGAGACACACACACAGAGATGCACACACACACATACAGACACACACACACAGATAGACAGAGACATACACAGACTGAGACAAACACAGAGAGAGAGAGACACACACACACAGAGACAGAGACATACACATACAGAGACAAACACACAGAGAGGGACACACATAGACAGAGACACACACAGAGAGGGACACATACACAGACACATACACAGATTGAGACACACACAGACAGACAGACACATACACACACACACTCATACAGACAGGCACATACACACACTTAAGCACAAACACACACGCACATACAGACACACACACACACATGCACATACAGGCACACACTCACACAGACAGAGACACACACACAGACACATACACACATACAGAGACAAACACACACATGCAGAGAGAGACACACACACAGAGACACACGCACACACATACAGACACACACACACAGATAGACAGAGACACACACAGACTGAGACAAACACAGAGACAGAGAGAGACACACACACACAGAGACAGAGACATACACATACAGAGACAAACACACAGAGAGGGACACACATACACAGACAGAGACACACACAGGGAGGGACACACACACACAGACACATACACAGATTGAGACACAGACAGACACATACACACACACACTCATACAGACAGACACATACACACACTCAAGCACACAAACACAGAGAGACACACTCACACAGACAGAGACACACACACATACAGAGACAGAGACATACACACATACAGAGACAAACACACGCACACAGAGACACACACACACACACACACAGACTCACACATACAGAGACACATACACTTACAGAGACAAACACACGCACACAGAGACACACACACATACAGACACACACACAGAGACACACTCACACACAGAGACACACACAGACACATACACACTTACAGAGACATACACACACACACACATACAGAGAGACACACACACAGACAGAGACACACACAGACAGAGACACACACAGACAGAGACACACACACACAGACAGAGACAAACACACATACAGAGACACAGAGAGAGACACACACACACAGAGACAAACACACACACATACAGAGACACACACACACAGACACACGCAGACTGAGACACACACACACATACAGAAAGAGACACACACACACAGACACACACAAATACAGAGACACAGACAGACAGACACACACTCACACAGAGAGACACCCTCACACAGACATAGACACACACAGACACACTCACACATACAGAGACACACACACACACATACATACTGAGACACACACAGACAGAGAGACACACACACACTCACATACCGAGACAAACACACACAGACAGACACTCACACCAAGACAGACAGACACATACACATACACAGTCACACACACACTCATACAGACAGACACATACACACACTCAAGCACACACACACACAGACACACATACAGACACACTCACACAGACAGAGACACACACACAGACACATACATCATACAGAGACAAACACACACATGGACAGAGACACACAGAGACAGAGACACACACACATACAGACACACACACATACATACAGAGACACACCGACACACACACACACTCTCACACAGACACACACACATACATACAGAGACAAGCATACACACATACAGAGACACACAGACATACAGAGACAAACACAAACACACACAGACACACTCACACATACAGAGGCACACACAGACAGAGCCACACACACACATACAGAGACAAACATACACACATACAGAGACAAACACAGACACACACAGACACACTCACACATACAGAGACACACACAGACACACACAGACACACTCACACATACAGAGACACACACAGACACACACAGACACACTCACACATACAGAGACACACACAGACAGAGGCGCAATCACACACAGAGACAAACACACACACACATACAGAGACAAACACACACACAAACAGAGACACACACAGACAGAGACATACACACACACAGAGACAAACACACACAGAAACACACTCACACCGAGTCAGACAGACACATACACACACAGACACACACACTCATACAGACAGACACATACACACACTCAAGCACACACTCACACAGACAGAGACACACACACAGACACATACACATACACACATACAGAGACAAACACACACATGCAGAGAGATACACACACATATACAGAGAGAGAGACACACAGACAGACACACACACATACAGAGACACACACACAGATAGACAGAGACACACACAGACTGAGACAAACACAGAGAAAGAGAGAGAGACACACACACACAGACAAACACACACACACAGACAGACACACACACATACAGAGACACACACACAGATAGACAGAGACACACACAGACTGAGACAAACACAGAGAAAGAGAGAGAGACACACACACACAGACAAACACACACATACAGAGACAAACACACACAAATACAGAGACACACACACAGATAGACAGAGACACACACAGACTGAGACAAACACAGAGAAAGAGAGAGAGACACACACACACAGACAAACACACACATACAGAGACAAACACACACAAATACAGAGACACACATACAGAGACACACACAGAGAGGGACACACACACAGACAGACACATACACAGATTGAGACACACGCACACACACACACACACACACAGACACATACACACACACTCATACAGACAGACACATACACACAGTCAAGCACACAAACACAGAGAGACACACTCACACAGACAGAGACACACACACGTACAGAGACACACAGAGACAGAGACACACACACATACAGAGACAAACACACGCACACAGAAACACACACAGAGACACACACACATACAGAGACAAACACACGCACACAGAAACACACACAGAGACACACACACATACAGAGACAAACACACACACAGAGACACACACATACAGAGACAAACACACGCACACAGAGACACATGCAGATACAGACACACACACACAGACAACCTCACACAGACAGAGACACACACAGACACATACACACACGCATATACAGAGACAAACACACAGACAGAGACACACTTACAGAGACACACACACACATACAGAGACACACACACACAGAGACAAACACACACACATACAGAGACACACACACACATACAGAGACACAGAGAGAGAAAGAGAGACACACAGAGACAAACACACACACATACAGAGAGACACACACACATACAGACACACACACACACACACACACATACAGAGACACACATACATACAGAGACAAACACACACATACAGAGACAAACACACACAGACAGACACTCACACCAAGACAGACAGACACATACACACACTCAAGCACACACACACAGAGACACACACACATACAGAAACACACTGACAGAGACAAACACACACATGGACAGAGACACACAGAGACAGAGCCACACACTCACATACAGAGACAAACACACACAGACAGACACTCACACCAAGGCAGACAGACAGATACACACACTCAAGCACACACACACAGACACACATACAGACACACACACACAGAGACAAACACACACATACAGAGACAAACACACACACATACAGAAACACACAGACAGAGACAAACACACACATGGACAGAGACACACAGAGACAGAGACACACACTCACATACAGAGACAAACACACACAGACAGACACTCACACCAAGGCAGACAGACAGATACACACACTCAAGCACACACACACAGACACACATACAGACACACACACACAGAGACACACACACATACAGAGACAAACACACACATACAGAGACAAACACACACACATACAGAAACACACAGACAGAGACAAACACACACATGGACAGAGACACACAGAGACAGAGACACACACACACATACAGAGACAAACACACACAGACACACACACATACAGACACACCGACACACACACACACACACACACATTCACACAGACACACACACATACACTCACACAGACACACACACATACAGAGACAAACACACACACACATACAGAAACACACAGACAGAGACAAACACACACATGGACAGAGACACACAGAGACAGAGACACACAGAGACAGAGATACACAGAGACAGAGACACACACACACATACAGAGACAAACACACACAGACACACACACATACAGACACACACCGACACACACACACACATTCACACAGACACACACCGACACACACACACACATTCACACAGACACACACACATACACTCACACAGACACACACACATACAGAGACAAACATACACACACATACAGAAACACACAGACAGAGACAAACACACACATGGACAGAGACACACAGAGACAGAGACACACAGAGACAGAGACACACACACACATACAGAGACAAACACACACAGACACACACACATACAGACACACACCGACACACACACACACACATTCACACAGACACACACCGACACACACACACACATTCACACAGACACACACACATACACTCACACAGACAGACACACATACAGAGACAAACATACACACATACAGAGACACACAGACATACAGAGACAAACATAAACACACACAGACACACTCACACATACAGAGACACACACAGACAGAGCCAACAACACACAGACAGAGCCACACACACACTTACAGAGACAAACACACACACATACAGAGACACACACATACAGAGACAAACACAGACAGAGGCGCAAACACACACATACAGAGACAAACACAGACACACATACAGACACAAACACACACACATACAAAGACACACACACACACATACAGAGACACACACAGACACATTCACACAGACACACACCGACACACACACACACATTCACACAGACACACACCGACACACACACACACATTCACACAGACACACACACATACACTCACACAGACACACACACATACAGAGACAAACATACACACATACAGAGACACACAGACATACAGAGACAAACATAAACACACACAGACACACTCACACATACAGAGACACACACAGACAGAGCCAACAACACACAGACAGAGCCACACACACACTTACAGAGACAAACACACACACATACAGAGACACACACATACAGAGACAAACACAGACAGAGGCGCAAACACACACATACAGAGACAAACACAGACACACATACAGACACAAACACACACACATACAGAGACACACACACACACATACAGAGACACACACAGACACACATACAGACACAAACACACACACATACAAAGACACACACACACACATACAGAGACACACACAGACAGAGACACACACACACAGAAACACACTCACACACTCATACAGACAGACACATACACACACTCAAGCACACACTCACACAGACAGAGACACACACGCAGACACATACACACATACAGAGACAAACACACATGTAGAGAGAGACACACACACATACAGAGACACACACACATACAGAGACAAACACACACATATACAAAGACACACATACAGAGACACAAATACATACAGAGACTAACACACAGAGAGAGACACACAGAGAGAGAGACACACACACAGAGAGGGACACACACACAGACAGACACATACACAGATTGAGACACAGACAGACAGACAGACACATACACACACACACTCATACAGACAGACACATACACACACTCAAGCACACAAACACAGAGAGACACACTCACACAGACAGAGACACACACACGTACAGAGACACACAGAGACAGAGACACACACACATACAGAGACAAACACACGCACACAGAGACACACACAGAGACACACACACATACAGAGACAAACACACACACAGAGACACACACATACAGAGACAAACACACGCACACAGAGACACACACAGAGACACACACACACATACAGAGACAAACACACACACAGAAACACACACAGAGACAAACACACGCACACAGAGACACATGCAGATACAGACACACACACAGACAGAGACACACACAGACACACACACACACAGATACACACTCACACACAGAAACACACTCACACAGACAGAGAAACACACAGACACATACACACTTACAGAGACACACACATAGAGAGACACACACACATACAGAGACACAGAGAGAGAAAAAAAGATACACAGAGACAAACACACACACATACAGAGAGACACACACATACAGACACACACACACATAGAGAGACACACACACATGCAGACACACACACACATATAGAGACAAACACACACACACATACAGAGACAAACACACACACATACAGAGACATACACACACACACACACTCATACAGACAGACACATACACACACTCAAGCACACAAACAGAGAGACACACTCACACAGACAGAGACACACACACGTACAGAGACACACAGAGACAGAGACACACACACATACAGAGACAAACACACGCACACAGAGACACACACACATACAGAGACAAACACACATACAGAGACACACACAGAGACAGACACAGACACACACATATACAGAGACACAGACATACGCACACATACAGAGGCAAACACACACACACACACATACATACGCAGACACACATACATACCACACAGACACACATACATACAGACACACACACACAGACACACACACATATACAGAGACACACACAGATACACACACACATACAGAGACACACACAGATACACACACACATACAGAGACAAACACACACATACAAAGAGACACACACGCACAGATACACAGACACACATACATACCACACAGACACACATACATACAGACACACACACACAGACACACACACATATACAGAGACACACACAGACAGATACACACACACAGACACAGAGATACACACACAGACACACATACATACAGAGACACACACACACTCACACAGACACGCACACGCATACAGACACACAGACAGATACACACACACATACAGAGACAAACACACACAGGCAGAGAGAGAGACACACACAGAGACAAACACACACATACAGAGAGACACACGCAGAGACACACACACACATACATAGACAAACACACACATACAGAGACAAACACACACACAGACACACACACAGACAGACACAGACACACACACAGACAGACAGGGACACACAGACTGAGACACACACACATACAGAGACACACACTCAGGCAGAGACACACACAAACATACTGAGACAAACACAGACAGACAGACACACACACACATACAGAGAGACACACACAGACTGACAGAGACACACACAGACAGAGACACACACACACAGACAGAGACAAACACACACATAAAGAGAGACACACACAGACAGAGACATATACACACACAGACAGACACTCACACCGAGTCAGACAGACACATACACACACACACACTCACACACAGTGACATACTCACACAGAGACACACACACACAGAGACAGCGACACACACATACACAGAGACAAACTCACACAGACACACACACACATACAGAGACAAACATACACATACAGAGACACACAGAGACAAACACAGACATACAGAGACACGCATACAGAGACATAAATACATACAGAGACAAACACACACATACAGAGACACACACACGTGCAGACACACACACATACAGAGAGACACACACATGCAGAGACAAACACACAGAGAGAGACAGACACACACAGAGACACACACAGACTGAGACACATGCACACACACATACAGAGAGAGAGACACACACACACACAGACACTCATACACATACAGAGACAAACACACACACATACAGAGACACACACACACATACAGAGACACAGAGAGAGAAAGAGAGACACACAGAGACAAACACACACACAGACACACACACACATACAGACACACACACATACAGAGAGAGACACACACACATACAGACACACACACACATACACACACATACAGACACACACACACATACAGACACACACACACATACAGAGACACACACACACAGACACACACACATACAGAGACAAGCACACACATACAGAGACACTAACACAGACAGACAGACACACACTCACACACAGAGACACCCTCACACAGACAGACACACAGACAGAGACACACACACACACATATATACATACTGAGACACACACAGACAGAGACACACACACACACACATACTGAGACACACACAGACAGAGACACACACACACACACACAGAGACAAACACACACAGACAGACACTCACACCAAGACAGACAGACACATACACACACTCAAGCACACACACACACAGACACACATACAGACACACACACACACACAGACACACACACATACAGAGACAAACACACACATACAGAGACAAACACACACGCATACAGAAACACACAGACAGAGACAAACACACACATATACAGAGACACACATACAGAAACACAAATACATACAGAGACAAACACACAGAGATGGACACACACACAGACAGAGACACACACACAGACAGACACATACACAGATTGAGACACACACACACACAGACAGACACATATACACACACACACACACTCATACAGACAGACACATACACACACTCAAGCACACAAACAGAGAGACACACTCACACAGACAGAGACACACACACGTACAGAGACACACAGAGACAGAGACACACACACATACAGAGACAAACACACGCACACAGAGACACACACACATACAGAGACAAACACACATACAGAGACACACACAGAGACAGACATAGACACACACATATACAGAGACACAGACATACGCACACATACAGAGGCAAACACACACACACATAGAGAGACACACACACACGCAGATACATACGCAGACACACATACATACCACACAGACACACATACATACAGACACACACACACAGACACACACACATATACAGAGACACACACAGATACACACACACATACAAAGAGACACACACACGCACAGATACACCCACAGACACACATACATACCACACAGACACACATACATACAGACACACACACATATACAGAGACACACACAGACAGATACACACACACACAGACACACACACACACAGACACAGAGATACACACACAGACACACATACATACAGAGTCACACACACACTCACACAGACACGCACACGCATACAGACACACGGACAGATACACACACACATACAGAGACAAACACACACAGGCAGAGAGAGAGACACACACACACATACAGAGACACACACACAGAGACAAACACACACATACAGAGAGACACACGCAGAGACACACACACACATACAGAGACAAACACACACATACAGAGACAAACACACACAGAGACACACACACAGACAGACAGAGACACACAGACTGAGACACACACACATACAGAGACACACACTCAGGCAGAGACACACACAAACATACTGAGACAAACACACACAGACAGACACACACACACATACAGAGAGACACACACAGACAGAGACACACACACACAGACAGAGACATATATACACACAGACAGACACTCACACCGAGTCAGACAGACACATACACACACACACACACTCACACACAGTGACATACTCACACAGAGACACACACACACACACACACACACACACACAGACAGACAAACACACAGAGACAGACTCACACAGACACACACACACATACAGAGACGCACATACAGACACACACACTCACACAGACACACACACATACAGAGACAAACATACACATATATAGACACACAGAGACAAACACAGACATACAGAGACACACATACAGAGACATAAATACAGAGACAAACACACACATACAGAGAGACACACACATACAGAGACACACATGCAGACACACACACATACAGAGAGAGACACACACACAGAGACGCACACTCACACAAACAGAGACGCACACACATGCAGAGACAAACACACAGAGAGAGACAGACACACACAGAGACACACACAGACTGAGACACACGCACACACACATACAGAGAGACACACACACACACAGACACTCACACACATACAGAGACAAACACACACACATACAGAGACACACACACACATACAGAGACACAGACATACGCACACATACAGAGGCAAACACACACACACATAGAGAGACACACACACACGCAGATACATACGCAGACACACATACATACCACACAGACACACATACATACAGACACACACACACAGACACACACACATATACAGAGACACACACAGATACACACACACATACATACACACACACACAGACACACACACACATATACAGAGACACACACAGACAGATACACACACACAGACACAGAGATACACACACAGACACACATACATACAGAGACACACACACACTCACACAGACACGCACACGCATACAGACACACAGACAGATACACACACACATACAGAGACAAACACACACAGGCAGAGAGAGAGAGACACACACACATACAGAGACACACACACACAGAGACAAACACACACATACAGAGAGACACACGCAGAGACACACACACACATACAGAGACAAACACACACATACAGAGACAAACACACACAGAGACACACACACAGACAGACAGAGACACACAGACTGAGACACACACACATACAGAGACACACACTCAGGCAGAGACACACACAAACATACTGAGACAAACACACACAGACAGACACACACACACATACAGAGAGACACACACAGACAGAGACACACAAACACAGACAGAGACATATATACACACAGACAGACACTCACACCGAGTCAGACAGACACATACACACACACACTCACACACAGTGACATACTCACACAGAGACACACACACACATACAGAGACACACACACACACAGAGACAGAGACACACACACACACAAACACACAGAGACAGACTCACACAGACACACACACACATACAGAGACGCACATACAGACACACACACTCACACAGACACACACACATACAGAGACAAACATACACATATATAGACACACAGAGACAAACACAGACATACAGAGACACACATACAGAGACATAAATACATACATAGACAAACACACACATACAGAGACAAACACACACACAGACACACACACAGACAGACACAGACACACACACAGACAGACAGGGACACACAGACTGAGACACACACACATACAGAGACACACACTCAGGCAGAGACACACACAAACATACTGAGACAAACACAGACAGACAGACACACACACACATACAGAGAGACACACACAGACTGACAGAGACACACACAGACAGAGACACACACACACAGACAGAGACAAACACACACATAAAGAGAGACACACACAGACAGAGACATATACACACACAGACAGACACTCACACCGAGTCAGACAGACACATACACACACACACACTCACACACAGTGACATACTCACACAGAGACACACACACACAGAGACAGCGACACACACATACACAGAGACAAACTCACACAGACACACACACACATACAGAGACAAACATACACATACAGAGACACACAGAGACAAACACAGACATACAGAGACACGCATACAGAGACATAAATACATACAGAGACAAACACACACATACAGAGACACACACACGTGCAGACACACACACATACAGAGAGACACACACATGCAGAGACAAACACACAGAGAGAGACAGACACACACAGAGACACACACAGACTGAGACACATGCACACACACATACAGAGAGAGAGACACACACACACACAGACACTCATACACATACAGAGACAAACACACACACATACAGAGACACACACACACATACAGAGACACAGAGAGAGAAAGAGAGACACACAGAGACAAACACACACACAGACACACACACACATACAGACACACACACATACAGAGAGAGACACACACACATACAGACACACACACACATACACACACATACAGACACACACACACATACAGACACACACACACATACAGAGACACACACACACAGACACACACACATACAGAGACAAGCACACACATACAGAGACACTAACACAGACAGACAGACACACACTCACACACAGAGACACCCTCACACAGACAGACACACAGACAGAGACACACACACACACATATATACATACTGAGACACACACAGACAGAGACACACACACACACACATACTGAGACACACACAGACAGAGACACACACACACACACACAGAGACAAACACACACAGACAGACACTCACACCAAGACAGACAGACACATACACACACTCAAGCACACACACACACAGACACACATACAGACACACACACACACACAGACACACACACATACAGAGACAAACACACACATACAGAGACAAACACACACGCATACAGAAACACACAGACAGAGACAAACACACACATATACAGAGACACACATACAGAAACACAAATACATACAGAGACAAACACACAGAGATGGACACACACACAGACAGAGACACACACACAGACAGACACATACACAGATTGAGACACACACACACACAGACAGACACATATACACACACACACACACTCATACAGACAGACACATACACACACTCAAGCACACAGAGAGACACACTCACACAGACAGAGACACACACACGTACAGAGACACACAGAGACAGAGACACACACACATACAGAGACAAACACACGCACACAGAGACACACACACATACAGAGACAAACACACATACAGAGACACACACAGAGACAGACATAGACACACACATATACAGAGACACAGACATACGCACACATACAGAGGCAAACACACACACACATAGAGAGACACACACACACGCAGATACATACGCAGACACACATACATACCACACAGACACACATACATACAGACACACACACACAGACACACACACATATACAGAGACACACACAGATACACACACACATACAAAGAGACACACACACGCACAGATACACCCACAGACACACATACATACCACACAGACACACATACATACAGACACACACACATATACAGAGACACACACAGACAGATACACACACACACAGACACACACACACACAGACACAGAGATACACACACAGACACACATACATACAGAGTCACACACACACTCACACAGACACGCACACGCATACAGACACACGGACAGATACACACACACATACAGAGACAAACACACACAGGCAGAGAGAGAGACACACACACACATACAGAGACACACACACAGAGACAAACACACACATACAGAGAGACACACGCAGAGACACACACACACATACAGAGACAAACACACACATACAGAGACAAACACACACAGAGACACACACACAGACAGACAGAGACACACAGACTGAGACACACACACATACAGAGACACACACTCAGGCAGAGACACACACAAACATACTGAGACAAACACACACAGACAGACACACACACACATACAGAGAGACACACACAGACAGAGACACACACACACACAGACAGAGACATATATACACACAGACAGACACTCACACCGAGTCAGACAGACACATACACACACACACACACTCACACACAGTGACATACTCACACAGAGACACACACACACACACACACACACACACAGACAGACAAACACACAGAGACAGACTCACACAGACACACACACACATACAGAGACGCACATACAGACACACACACTCACACAGACACACACACATACAGAGACAAACATACACATATATAGACACACAGAGACAAACACAGACATACAGAGACACACATACAGAGACATAAATACAGAGACAAACACACACATACAGAGAGACACACACATACAGAGACACACATGCAGACACACACACATACAGAGAGAGACACACACACAGAGACGCACACTCACACAAACAGAGACGCACACACATGCAGAGACAAACACACAGAGAGAGACAGACACACACAGAGACACACACAGACTGAGACACACGCACACACACATACAGAGAGACACACACACACACAGACACTCACACACATACAGAGACAAACACACACACATACAGAGACACACACACACATACAGAGACACAGACATACGCACACATACAGAGGCAAACACACACACACATAGAGAGACACACACACACGCAGATACATACGCAGACACACATACATACCACACAGACACACATACATACAGACACACACACACAGACACACACACATATACAGAGACACACACAGATACACACACACATACATACACACACACACAGACACACACACACATATACAGAGACACACACAGACAGATACACACACACAGACACAGAGATACACACACAGACACACATACATACAGAGACACACACACACTCACACAGACACGCACACGCATACAGACACACAGACAGATACACACACACATACAGAGACAAACACACACAGGCAGAGAGAGAGAGACACACACACATACAGAGACACACACACACAGAGACAAACACACACATACAGAGAGACACACGCAGAGACACACACACACATACAGAGACAAACACACACATACAGAGACAAACACACACAGAGACACACACACAGACAGACAGAGACACACAGACTGAGACACACACACATACAGAGACACACACTCAGGCAGAGACACACACAAACATACTGAGACAAACACACACAGACAGACACACACACACATACAGAGAGACACACACAGACAGAGACACACAAACACAGACAGAGACATATATACACACAGACAGACACTCACACCGAGTCAGACAGACACATACACACACACACTCACACACAGTGACATACTCACACAGAGACACACACACACATACAGAGACACACACACACACAGAGACAGAGACACACACACACACAAACACACAGAGACAGACTCACACAGACACACACACACATACAGAGACGCACATACAGACACACACACTCACACAGACACACACACATACAGAGACAAACATACACATATATAGACACACAGAGACAAACACAGACATACAGAGACACACATACAGAGACATAAATACATACAGAGACAAACACACACATACAGAGAGACACACACATACAGAGACACACATGCAGACACACACACATACAGAGAGAGACACACACACAGAGACGCACACTCACACAAACAGAGACGCACACACATGCAGAGACAAACACACAGAGAGAGACAGACACACACAGAGACACACACAGACTGAGACACACGCACACACACATACAGAGAGACAAACACACACACATACACTCACACACATACAGAGACAAACACACATACAGAGACACAGAGAGAGAAAGAGAGACACACAGAGACAGACACACACACATACAGAGAGACACACACACAGACACACACACACATACAGACACACACACATACAGAGAGAGACACACACACAGAGACACACACACATACAGACACACACACACATACAGAGAGACACACACACATACAGAGAGAGACACACACACACAGACACACACACATACAGAGACAAACACACACACATACAGAGACACACACACATACAGAGACACAGAGAGAGAAAGAGAGACACACAGAGACAGACACACACACATACAGAGAGACACACACACAGACACACACACACATACAGACACACACACACATACAGAGAGACACACACAGAGACACACACACATACAGAGAGAGAGACACACACACACAGAGACACACACACACAGACACACACACATACAGAGACAAGCACACACATACAGAGACACACACTCACACACAGAGACACACACAGACACACTCACACGTACAGAGACACATACAGAGAGACACACACACACATATATACATACTGAGACACACACAGACAGAGAGACACACACACTCACATACAGAGACAAACACACACAGACAGACACTCACACCAAGACAGACAGACAGATACACACACTCAAGCACACACACACACAGACACACATACAGACACACACACACACAGAGACACACACACATACAGAGACAAACACACACATACAGAGACACACACACATGCAGACACACACACACACAGAGACACACACACATGCAGACACACACACACACAGAGACACACACACAGAGACGCACACTCACACATACAGAGACGCACACACATGCAGAGACAAACACACAGAGAGAGACAGACACACACAGAGACACACACAGACTGAGACACACGCACACACACATACAGAGAGAGACACACACACACAGACACACACACACATACTGAGACACACACAGACAGAGACACACACACACACACACAGAGACAAACACACACAGACAGACACTCACACCAAGACAGACAGACACATACACACACTCAAGCACACACACACACAGACACACATACAGACACACACACACACACAGACACACACACATACAGAGACAAACACACACATACAGAGACAAACACACACGCATACAGAAACACACAGACAGAGACAAACACACACATATACAGAGACACACATACAGAAACACAAATACATACAGAGACAAACACACAGAGATGGACACACACACAGACAGAGACACACACACAGACAGACACATACACAGATTGAGACACACACACACACAGACAGACACATATACACACACACACACACTCATACAGACAGACACATACACACACTCAAGCACACAAACAGAGAGACACACTCACACAGACAGAGACACACACACGTACAGAGACACACAGAGACAGAGACACACACACATACAGAGACAAACACACGCACACAGAGACACACACACATACAGAGACAAACACACATACAGAGACACACACAGAGACAGACATAGACACACACATATACAGAGACACAGACATACGCACACATACAGAGGCAAACACACACACACATAGAGAGACACACACACACGCAGATACATACGCAGACACACATACATACCACACAGACACACATACATACAGACACACACACACAGACACACACACATATACAGAGACACACACAGATACACACACACATACAAAGAGACACACACACGCACAGATACACCCACAGACACACATACATACCACACAGACACACATACATACAGACACACACACATATACAGAGACACACACAGACAGATACACACACACACAGACACACACACACACAGACACAGAGATACACACACAGACACACATACATACAGAGACACACACACACTCACACAGACACGCACACGCATACAGACACACGGACAGATACACACACACATACAGAGACAAACACACACAGGCAGAGAGAGAGACACACACACACATACAGAGACACACACACAGAGACAAACACACACATACAGAGAGACACACGCAGAGACACACACACACATACAGAGACAAACACACACATACAGAGACAAACACACACAGAGACACACACACAGACAGACAGAGACACACAGACTGAGACACACACACATACAGAGACACACACTCAGGCAGAGACACACACAAACATACTGAGACAAACACACACAGACAGACACACACACACATACAGAGAGACACACACAGACAGAGACACACACACACACAGACAGAGACATATATACACACAGACAGACACTCACACCGAGTCAGACAGACACATACACACACACACACACTCACACACAGTGACATACTCACACAGAGACACACACACACACACACACACACAGACAGACAAACACACAGAGACAGACTCACACAGACACACACACACATACAGAGACGCACATACAGACACACACACTCACACAGACACACACACATACAGAGACAAACATACACATATATAGACACACAGAGACAAACACAGACATACAGAGACACACATACAGAGACATAAATACAGAGACAAACACACACATACAGAGAGACACACACATACAGAGACACACATGCAGACACACACACATACAGAGAGAGACACACACACAGAGACGCACACTCACACAAACAGAGACGCACACACATGCAGAGACAAACACACAGAGAGAGACAGACACACACAGAGACACACACAGACTGAGACACACGCACACACACATACAGAGAGACACACACACACACAGACACTCACACACATACAGAGACAAACACACACACATACAGAGACACACACACACATACAGAGACACAGACATACGCACACATACAGAGGCAAACACACACACACATAGAGAGACACACACACACGCAGATACATACGCAGACACACATACATACCACACAGACACACATACATACAGACACACACACACAGACACACACACATATACAGAGACACACACAGATACACACACACATACATACACACACACACAGACACACACACACATATACAGAGACACACACAGACAGATACACACACACAGACACAGAGATACACACACAGACACACATACATACAGAGACACACACACACTCACACAGACACGCACACGCATACAGACACACAGACAGATACACACACACATACAGAGACAAACACACACAGGCAGAGAGAGAGAGACACACACACATACAGAGACACACACACACAGAGACAAACACACACATACAGAGAGACACACGCAGAGACACACACACACATACAGAGACAAACACACACAGAGACACACACACAGACAGACAGAGACACACAGACTGAGACACACACACATACAGAGACACACACTCAGGCAGAGACACACACAAACATACTGAGACAAACACACACAGACAGACACACACACACATACAGAGAGACACACACAGACAGAGACACACAAACACAGACAGAGACATATATACACACAGACAGACACTCACACCGAGTCAGACAGACACATACACACACACACTCACACACAGTGACATACTCACACAGAGACACACACACACATACAGAGACACACACACACACAGAGACAGAGACACACACACACACAAACACACAGAGACAGACTCACACAGACACACACACACATACAGAGACGCACATACAGACACACACACTCACACAGACACACACACATACAGAGACAAACATACACATATATAGACACACAGAGACAAACACAGACATACAGAGACACACATACAGAGACATAAATACATACAGAGACAAACACACACATACAGAGAGACACACACATACAGAGACACACATGCAGACACACACACATACAGAGAGAGACACACACACAGAGACGCACACTCACACAAACAGAGACGCACACACATGCAGAGACAAACACACAGAGAGAGACAGACACACACAGAGACACACACAGACTGAGACACACGCACACACACATACAGAGAGACAAACACACACACATACACTCACACACATACAGAGACAAACACACATACAGAGACACAGAGAGAGAAAGAGAGACACACAGAGACAGACACACACACATACAGAGAGACACACACACAGACACACACACACATACAGACACACACACATACAGAGAGAGACACACACACAGAGACACACACACATACAGACACACACACACATACAGAGAGACACACACACATACAGAGAGAGACACACACACACAGACACACACACATACAGAGACAAACACACACACATACAGAGACACACACACATACAGAGACACAGAGAGAGAAAGAGAGACACACAGAGACAGACACACACACATACAGAGAGACACACACACAGACACACACACACATACAGACACACACACACATACAGAGAGACACACACAGAGACACACACACATACAGAGAGAGAGACACACACACACAGAGACACACACACACAGACACACACACATACAGACACACACACATACAGAGACAAGCACACACATACAGAGACACACACACAGACAGACAGACACACACTCACACACAGAGACACACACAGACACACTCACACGTACAGAGACACATACAGAGAGACACACACACACATATATACATACTGAGACACACACAGACAGAGAGACACACACACTCACATACAGAGACAAACACACACAGACAGACACTCACACCAAGACAGACAGACAGATACACACACTCAAGCACACACAGACACACATACAGACACACACACACACAGAGACACACACACATACAGAGACAAACACACACATACAGAGACACACACACATGCAGACACACACACACACAGAGACACACACACATGCAGACACACACACACACAGAGACACACACACAGAGACGCACACTCACACATACAGAGACGCACACACATGCAGAGACAAACACACAGAGAGAGACAGACACACACAGAGACACACACAGACTGAGACACACGCACACACACATACAGAGAGAGACACACACACACAGACACTCACACACATACAGAGACAAACACACACACAGAGACACACACAGACAGAGAGACACACACAGACTGTGACAAACACACATACAGAGACAAACAGAGAGAGAGACACACACACAGACTGAGACACACACACACAGACAGAGACATATACACACAGACAGAGACATATACACAGAGAGAGAGAGACACACACACACGCACATACAGACACACACACACAGAGACAACTCACACATACAGAGACACACACAAACATACAGAGAAAAACACACACACGGACAGAGACACAGACAGACAGACACACACACACATACAGAGACACACAGAGACAGAGACACACACACACAGACACGCACACACACACACATACAGAGACACACAGAGACACAGACACATACAGAGACACAGACACACACACACTTACAGAGACAAACACACACAGAGACAGAGTCACACAGACAGACAGACACACACACACATACAGAGACACACAGAGACAGAGACACACACACAGACACACACACACACATACAGAGACACACAGAGACACAGACACATACACACACACACTTACAGAGACAAACACACACACAGACAGAGTCAAACACACAGAGACACTCACACCGAGTCAGACAGACACACACATACACACACACATACAGAGGGACACACACACAGACACATACACATGTACAGAGACAAACTCACACATGGACAGAGACACACATGGACAGAGACACACACACACACACACATACAGAGACACACAGAGACAGAGACACACATACATACAGAGACAAACACACGCACACAGAGACACACATACATACAGAGACAAACACACGCACACAGAGACACACAGAGATAAAGAGAGAGAGAGACTCACACAGACAGACACACATACATACAGAGAGACACATACACTCACACAGACACACACACACACATACAGAGACAAACACACGCATACAGAGACACACATACATACAGAGACAAACACACGCACACAGAGACACACACAGAGACAAACAGAGAGAGAGAGACTCACACAGACAGACACACACACATACAGAGAGACACATACACTCACACAGACACACACACACACATACAGAGACAAACATACAGAGACACAAATACATACAGAGACAAACACACACATACAGAGTGACACACACAGACAGAGACACACACACAGACAGAGACATACACACACAGAGACAAACACACAGACACACACTCACATCGAGACAGACAGACACAGACATGCACACTCATACAGACAGACACATACACACACTCAAGCACAAACACACACGCACATACAGACACACACTCACACAGACAGAGACACACACAGACACACACACACATACAGAGACAAGCACACACATACAGAGACACACACACACACACACTGACAGACACACACACACATAAAGAGACAAACAATCACACATACAGAGACACACATACAGAGACACAAATACATACAGAGACAAACACACACAGAGAGACACACACACAGACAGACACATACACAGACTGAGACACACACACACAGACAGACACATACACACACACACTCATACAGACAGACACATACACACACTCAAGCACACAAACACAGAGAGACACACTCACAGAGACAGAGACACACAGACATACAGAGACAAACACACACAGAGACACACACATACAGAGACACATATACATAGAGACAAACACACACACACACAGATACACACACATACAGACACACACGCACACAGACAGAGACACACACAGACACACACACACACATACAGACACACACTCACACAGACAGAGACACACACAGACACATACACACTTACAGAGACACACACACTTACAGAGACACACACACACACATACAGAGACAAACACACACACACATACAGAGACACACACACACACACATACAGAGAGACACACACAGAGACATACACACACACATACAGAGACACATACATACAGAGACAAACACACACACACATACAGAGACACAGACAGAGACACACACACACACACAAAGACACACACACACATACAGGAACAAACACACACACATACAGAGACACACACACGTACAGACACACACTCACGCAGAGACACACACATACACATACACACTTATAGAGACACACACACATACAGAGGCAAACACAGAGACATACACACAGACAGAGACACACACACACATACAAAGACACACACACACACATACAGAGACACAGAGAGAGAGACACACACACAAACACACATAGACACACACACACAGAGACAAGCACACACATACAGAGACACAGACAGACAGACACACACACACACACTCACATACAGACACCCACTCACACACACATACAGACACACACTCACACACAGAGACACCCTCACACAGACAGAGACACACACAGACACATACACACATACAGAGACAAACACACACACAGACACACAGAGACAGAGACACACACACATACAGAGACACACACACATACAGAGACAAACACAGAGAGAGACACACACACAGAGACACACAGAGACACACACAGACTGAGACACACACAGACAGAGACACACACACATACAGAGACATACACACACACAGACACATGCTCACAACGAGATAGACAGACACATACACACACAGACACACACACTCATACAGACAGACACATACACACACTCAAGCACACAAACACAGAGAGACACACTCACAGAGACAGAGACACACAGACATACAGAGACAAACACACACAGAGACACACACATACAGAGACACATATACATAGAGACAAACACACACACACACAGATACACACACATACAGACACACACACACACAGACAGAGACACACACAGACAGAGACACACACATACAGAGACACACACATACAGACACACACTCACACAGACAGAGACACACACAGACACATACACACTTACAGAGACACACACACATACAGAGACACACATACACTTACAGAGACACACACACACACATACAGAGACAAACACACACACACATACAGAGAGACACACACAGAGACATACACACACACATACAGAGACACATACATACAGAGACAAACACACACACACATACAGAGACACAGACAGAGACACACACACAGAGACACACACACACACACACACAAAGACACACACACACATACAGGAACAAACACACACACATACAGAGACACACACACGTACAGACACACACTCACGCAGAGACACACACAGACACATACACACTTATAGAGACACACACACATACAGAGGCAAACACAGAGACATACACACAGACAGAGACACACACACACACATACAGAGACACACAGAGGGAGAGACACACACAAACACACATAGACACACACAAACACACATAGACACACACACACAGAGACAAGCACACACATACAGAGACACAGACAGACAGACACACACACACACACACACTCACATACAGACACCCACTCACACACACATACAGACACACACTCACACACAGAGACACCCTCACACAGACAGAGACACACACAGACACATACACACATACAGAGACAAACACACACACAGACACACAGAGACAGAGACACACACACATACAGAGACACACACACATACAGAGACAAACACAGAGAGAGACACACACACAGACAGAGACACACAGAGACACACACAGACTGAGACACACACATACAGGCACTCACACACATACAGAGAGAGAGACAAGCACACACATACAGAGACACAGACTGAGACACACACACATACAGAGACATACACACACACAGACACATACTCACACCGAGATAGACAGACACATACACACACAGACACACACACTCAAGCACACACACTCACACACAGAGACACCCTCACACAGACAGAGACACAAACACAGACACATACATACAGAGACACACACCCACATACAGAGACAAACACACGCACACAGAGACACACACAGACAGTGACGCACACACATTACAGAGACACAGAGAGAGAGACACACACAGATAGACACACATACAGACAGACAGAGACACACACAGACACACACTCACACCGAGACAGACAGACACATACACACACACTCATACAGACAGACACACACACACATTCAAGCACACGCACATACACACACACACTCACACACAGAGACACACTCACACAGACAGAGACATACACACATACTGAGACACACACAGACATACAGAGACAGACACATACACACACTCAAGCACACACACATACAGACACACACTCACACAGAGACAGACACACTCATACACACATGCACACACACAGAGATATACACATAGACACATGCATAGAGAGACACACACACAGACACATACACACATACAGAGACACACACACAAACAGTCACACACATACAGAGACACACACACCAGACACACATGCACACACAGAGACACACACACCAGACACACATGCACACACAGAGACACACACACAGACAGACATACAAAACATACAGAGACAGACACACACACGCACATACAGAGGCACACACATACAGAGACACAGTCACACAGAGACACACTCAGAGATGCGCACACGCAGATATATTCCCACTCACACAGAAACATACACACACTCACACAGAGACACACACACACAAAGATGCACACACTAACACTAAACACACACAGACATACACTCACACTGAGACACACGCACTCAGATGAAGACACACACAAAAATGCACAGAGACACATACACTAACACACACAGGCAAACTCAGACACACACACACACACACACACTCAGACAGAGATACACACTCACACAGAAACACACACACACACAGAGACACACACTCAGACAGAGACACACATACAGACACACACAGACTTGCTCACACAGCGACACACACACACTCAGACAGAGATACACACTCACACAGACACACACACACAGACACACACAGACTCACTCACACAGAGACACACACACTCACACAGAGACACACACACACACACACACAAAGATGCACACACTAACACTAAACACACACAGACATACACTCACACTGAGACACACGCACTCAGATGAAGACACACATAAAAATGCACAGAGACACATACACTAACACACACAGGCAAACTCAGACACACACACACACACACTCAGACAGAGATACACACTCACACAGAGACACACACACACATAGATACTCACACAGAGAGAGCCATGCAGAGACACTCACACAGACACACAGTAACACACACACACTCACACAGGCACACGCACACAATAACACAGAGACACACACACACAGACAGAGACACACACACACACTCACTCACACAGACATGCACACAGACACAGAGACACGCACGCAGAGATACACACACACAGACACATATACAATAACATAGAGACATACACTCACACAGACAGAGACACACATACACTCACTCACACAGACACACACACACAGACACAGAGACACACACGCAAAGATACACAGAGACACATATACAATAACATAGAGACATACACTCACACAGAGACACATATACACTCACTCACAGACATTCACACGCTCACACAGAGACACTCACACAGACACACACACACACACTCAGACGGAGACACATATAACCACATACAGACACAGTAACACACACTTAGAGACACACATACACTCACAGACACACTCACACATACAGACTCACTCACACAGACACACACACAAACACACTCACACAGTGACACATTCACACAGACACACACATAGAGACACACACACAGAGACACACACCAACACTCACAGAGACATACACAGACACACACATACACACACTCACACCGAGACACACACACATTCACACCGAGACACACACACCAACACTCACACAGAGACATACACAGACACAGACACACACTCACACCGAGACATACACACACACACACATAGGGACACACTCATACACACACTCACACACACAGACACTAACATACACACAATAACACTTACTCACTACCACACACAGAGACACACACATTAACACAAAACACACACACACAGACACATTAACACACACAATACATACGCAATCACTCACTAACACACAGACACCACACTCACTCACTCTCACACACATACAGACACTAACTCATACACTCTCGCACACGCACTAACACATACATATACACACTCTCATGGACATGCTAACACACACTCTTCCACACGTACACACTATCACACAAATACTAACACGCGCATACAAATACATGCATAAATACACAGACACACCAACACACACACACTAACACATACTCTCATACACATATACACACACTAACACACACAGACACAAACACATTCATAGACAGACACACACAGAGACACACAGACATACACACAATAACACAGAGACATACACTCACACAGACATTCAGACAGACACACACAAACACACACATACACCAGACAGAGACACACATAAACACACACACTTAGAGACATACACACACAGACACACTCAGTTACACACACACACTGAATCACACAGACACACACACAGACTCACTCACACTCATACAGATACACACACGCTCACACAAAAACTCACACAGCCACACACTCAAATGGAGACACACACACAGAGACACCCACTCTCACACTCACACAAACACTAATACACACACAGAGACACACACTAACACACACTCACACACTAACACACACACTCTCTTTCACACATGCTAACACGCACACAAACATACACACACTAACACACACACTCATGCACATGTTAACATACGCTCTCTCGCATACATACAACTATCACACACAAATACTAACACACACAAACACACACTAACACATACACACTCTCACGCACATGCTAACACATACTCTCATACACATATATACACACTAACACACACAGATACACACAGAGACATACACTGTCTTACACACACACACACTGTCATACACATACACACACACACTCTCATACACACACACACTCTCATACACACACACACTCTCATACACACACACTCTCATACACACACACACTCTCATACACACACACACTCTCATACACACTCTCTGCTGTCTGTCAATGGCTTGGTTCAGAGCTCTCTCACCTCCCAGTCAGAAGGTTGTGATTTCATGTCACGGTACAGAGACAGAGGCAGAAGTCTCCAGGCTGACAAAAATGACATGTTTAGCACTGTGTGTGCTTGTTCACCAGATGTGAGAGCCCAACATTTATTGCCCGTCCCTAGTTGCCCCTTGAGAAGGTGATGGTGAGCTGCCTTCTTGAACCTCTGCAGTCCGTGTGCTTTATGTTGACCCCCCCAATGCCCTTAGGGAGGGTCTTCCAGGATTTTGACCCAGTGGCACTGAAGGAATGGCAAAATATTTCCAAGTCAGGATGGTGAGATGCTTGGAGGGGAACTTTCAGGGGGTGATGCTCCCATGTAACTGCTGCCCTTGTCCTTCTAGATGGAAGTGGTGGTGGGTTGGGAAGATCTGAGGATCTTTGGTGAATGTCTGCAGTGCATCTTGAAAGTAGCACACACTGCTGTTGCTGGGCTTTGGGGGTAGAATGAATGAATGTTTGTGGATGTGGTGCCTATCAAACAGGCTGCTTTATCCTGGATGGTGTTGAGCTTCTTGAGTGTTGTTGGAGCTGACCCCATCCAGGCAAGTGGGGAGTATTCCATCACACTCTTGACTTGTGCCTTGTAGATGGTGGACAGGCTTTGAGGAGTCAGGAGGGGAGTTACTTGCTGCAGTATTCCTAGTGTCTGACCTGTTCTTGTAGCCACTGTGTTTATGTGGTGAGTCCAGTTGAGTTTCTGGTCACTGATAAACCCAGGGATGTTGATAATTGGAGATTCAGTGATGGTGGTTAGATTATTTCTTATTAGTGATGGTCAGAGCCTGGTATTTGTATTGTGCGAATGTTACTTCCCCCTTGTCAGCTCAAGCCTGAATTTTGTCCAGATCTTGTTGCATTTGAACATGGACCACTTCAGTACCTGAGGAGTTGTGAACGGTGCTGAACATTGTGCAAACATCAGTGAACATGCCCACTCTGACCCTTATGATGGAGGGAAGGTCATTGATGAAGCAGCTGAAGATGGTCGGGCCTAGGACACTACCCTGAGGGATTCCCGCAGAGATGTCCTGCTCCTTTAACAAGGTGGTATTGTCTGACGCCATTTTTTTTTCAGGAAGATCGTAACAGATTCTGGAACATCTTAGGGTGCAGAGATTTTGCGGCCGGTTTGGTCATAGCTAACAGATACTGCCCCAGACAGAAGGTTTTCCAGACTTAAAAGAAACACTTTTAACAATGAAAGGGGGAGTCGAAAGTGTGGGGCAGGAAAAGCACAGCAGGTCAAACAGCATCTGAGGAGCAGGAGCATTGATGTTTTGGGCATAAGCCCTCCCAAATTATCGATTCTCTTCTCGGATGCTGCCTGACCTGCTGCACTTTTCCAGCCCCACGCTCTCGACTCTGATCGCCAGCATCTGCAGTCCTCACTTTCTCTAATGAAAGAGGAGTGGCCAGTTCTCCCAGCTCAGCTTTTGTCTGGTTTGGTTTGGGTTCAGAGGTTCTAGTCAGTTAGGTTTGAGGCTGCTAGTGCAAGAAACAGCTACATGGAAGAAGGTGTTCCATGCTGAATCTCTCTCCTGCAAGACCATGTGTTTGATTTTATGTTTTTTGCCAAGGGGTGTTTATGGGGATGGTTGCAAGTAGTCAAAGAGTCATCGAGATGTACAGCACGGAAACAGACCCTTCAGCCAACCCGTCCATGCCGATCAGATATCCCAAACCCAACCCAACCAGTCTGTTGCCATGCTATACAACTCTGAGGGCCAGTGCCGCACTGTCGGAGGGTCAGTGCTGAGGGAGTGTCGCACTGTCAGAGGGTCAGTGCTGAGGGAGTGCCGCACTGTCAGAGGGTCAGTGCTGAGGGAGTGCCGCACTGTCGGAGGGTCAGTGCTGAGGGAGTGGGCACTGTCGGACGGTCAGTGCTGAGGGAGTGGGCACTGTCGGACGGTCAGTGCTGAGGGAGTGGGTACTTTCAGAGGGTCAGTGCTGAGGGCGTGTAGCACTGTCAGAGGGTCAGTGCTGAGGGAATGCCGCACTGTCGGAGGGTCAGTGCTGAGGGAGTGCCGCACTGTCGGAGGGTCAGTGCTGAGGGAGTGGGCACTGGCAGAGGGTCAGTGCTGAGGGAGTGCCGCACTGGCAGAGGGTCAGTGCTGAGGGAGTGCCGCACTGGCAGAGGGTCAGTGCTGAGGGAGTGCCGCACTGGCAGAGGGTCAGTGCTGAGGGAGTGCCGCACTGGCAGAGGGTCAGTGCTGAGGGAGTGCCGCACTGGCAGAGGGTCAGTGCTGAGGGAGTGCCGCACTGGCAGAGGGTCAGTGCTGAGGGAGTGCCGCACTGGCAGAGGGTCAGTGCTGAGGGAGTGCCGCACTGGCAGAGGGTCAGTGCTGAGGGAGTGCCGCACTGGCAGAGGGTCAGTGCTGAGGGAGTGCCGCACTGGCAGAGGGTCAGTGCTGAGGGAGTGCCGCACTGGCAGAGGGTCAGTGCTGAGGGAGTGCCGCACTGGCAGAGGGTCAGTGCTGAGGGAGTGCCGCACTGGCAGAGGGTCAGTGCTGAGGGAGTGCCGCACTGGCAGAGGGTCAGTGCTGAGGGAGTGCCGCACTGGCAGAGGGTCAGTGCTGAGGGAGTGCCGCACTGGCAGAGGGTCAGTGCTGAGGGAGTGCCGCACTGGCAGAGGGTCAGTGCTGTGGGAGTGCCGCACTGGCAGAGGGTCAGTGCTGAGGGAGTGGGCACTGTCGGAGGGTCAGTGCTGAGGGAGTGGGTACTGTCAGAAGGTCAGTGCTGAGGGAGTGCCACACTGTCGGAGGGTCAGTGCTGAGGGAGTGGGCACTGGCAGAGGATCAGTGCTGAGGGAGTGGGCACTGTCAGACGGTCAGTGCTGAGGGAGTGCCGCACTGTCAGAAGGTCAGTGCTGAGGGAGTGGGTACTGTCAGACGGTCACTGCTGAGGGAGTGCCGCACTGTCAGAAGGTCAGTGCTGAGGGAGTGCCGCACTGTCGGAGGGTCAGTGCTGAGGGAGTGCCGCACTGTCGGAGGGTCAGTGCTGAGGGAGTGCCGCACTGTCGGAGGGTCAGTGCTGAGGGAGTGCTGCACTGTCGGAGGGTCAGTACTGAGGGAGTGGGCACTGTCAGAGGGTCAGTGCTGAGGGAGTGGGCACTGTCAGAGGGTCAGTGCTGAGGGAGTGGGCACTGTCGGAGGGTCAGTGCTGAGGGAGTGGGCACTGTCGGAGGGTCAGTGCTATGGGAGTGGGCACTGTCGGAGGGTCAGTGCTAAGGGAGTGGACACTGGCAGAGGGTCAGTGCTAAGGGAGTGCCACACTGGCAGAGGGTCAGTGCTGAGGGAGTGGGCACTGCCGGACGGTCAGTGCTGAGGGAGTGCGCACTGTCGGAGGGTCAGTGCTGAGGGAGTGCCGCACTGTCAGAGAGGGTCGAGGGAGTGGGCACTGTCACAGGGTCAGTACTGAGGGTGTGGGCACAGTCAGACGGTCAGTGCTGAGGGAGTGGGCACTGTCAGACGGTCAGTGCTGAGGGAGTGCCGCACTGTCAGAGACGGTCGAGGGAGTGGGCACTGTCAGAGGGTCAGTGCTGAGGGAATGACGCACTTTCAGAGGGTCAGTGCTGAGGGAGTGAGCACTGTCAGAGGGTCAGTGCTGAGGGAGTGGGCACTGTGGGAGGGTCAGTGCTGAGGGAGTGCCGCACTGGCAGAGGGTCAGTGCTGAGCGAGTGAGCACTGTCGGAGGGTCAGTGCTGAGGGAGTGGGCACTGTCGGAGGGTCAGTGCTGAGGGAGTGCCGCACTGTCAGAGGGTGAGTGCTGAGGGAGTGGGCACTGTGAGAGGGTCAGTGCTGAGGGAGTGGGCACTGTGAGAGGGTCAGTGCTGAGGGAGTGGGCACTGTGGGAGGGTCAGTGCTGAGGAAGTGCAGCACTTCAGAAGGTGAGTGCTGAGGTCGTGGGCACGGTCAGAGGGTCGGTGCTGAGGGAGTGCCGCACTGTCGGAGGGTCAGTGCTGAGGGAGCGCCGCACTGTCGGAGGGTCAGCGCTGAGGGAGTGTCGCACTGTGGGAGGTCAGTGCTAAGGGAGTGCCGCACTGTCAGAGAGGGTCAGTGCTGAGGGAGTGGGCACAGTCAGAGTGTCAGTGCTGAGGGAGTGGGCACAGTCAGAGGGTCAGTGCTGAGGGAGTGCCGCACTGGCAGAGGGTCAGTGCTGAGGGAGTGCCGCACTGGCAGAGGCTCAGTGCTGAGGGAGTGCCGTACTGGCAGAGGGTGAGTGCTGAGGGAGTGCCGTACTGGCAGAGGGTGAGTGCTGAGGGAGTGGGCACTATTGGAGGGTCAGTGCTGAGGGAGTGCCGCACTGTCAGAGGGTCAGTGCTGAGGGAGTGAGCACTGTCGGAGGGTCAGTGCTGAGGGAGTGGGCACTGTCAGAGGGTCAGTGTTGAGGGAGTGGGTACTGTCGGAGGGTCAGTGCTGAGGGAGTGCCGCACTTTCAGAGGGTCAGTGCTGAGGGAGTGGGCACTGTGGGAGGGTCAGTGCTGAGGGAGTGCCGCACTGTCAGAGGGTCAGTACTGAGGAGGTGGGCATTGTGGGAGGGTCAGTGCTGAGGGAATGACGCACTTTCAGAGGGTCAGTGCTGAGGGAGTGGGCACTGCCAGAGGGTCAGTGCTGAGGGAGTGAGCACTGTCAGAGGGTCAGTGCTGAGGGAGTGAGCACTGTCGGAGGGTCAGTGCTCAGGGAGTGGGCACTGTGAGAGGGTCAGTGTTGAGGGAGTGGGTACTGTCGGAGGGTCAGTGCTGAGGGAGTGCCGCACTTTCAGAGGGTCAGTGCTGAAGGAGTGGGCACTGTGGGAGGGTCAGTGCTGAGGGAGTGCCGCACTTTCAGAGGGTCAGTGCTGAGGGAGTGGGCACTGTGGGAGGGTCAGTGCCGAGGGAGTGCCGCACTGGCAGAGGGTGAGTGAGTGAGGAAGTGGGCACTGTTGGAGGGTCAGTGCTGAGGGAGTGAGCACTGTCGGAGGGTCAGTGCTGAGGGAGTGAGCACTGTCGGAGGGTCAGTGCTGAGGGAATGCCGCACTGGCAGAGGCTCAGTGCTGAGGGAGTGCCGCACTGGCAGAGGCTCAGTGCTGAGGGAGTGCCGCACTGGCAGAGGGTGAGTGCTGAGGGAGTGCCGCACTGGCAGAGGGTGAGTGCTGAGGAAGTGGGCACTGTCGGAGGGTCAGTGCTGAGGGAGTGGGCACTGTGAGAGGGTCAGTGCTGAGGGAGTGAGCACTGTCGGAGGGTCAGTGCTGAGGGAGTGGGCACTGTGAGAGGGTCAGTGCTGAGGGAGTGCCGCACTGTCAGAGGGTCAGTGCTGAGGGAGTGGGCACTGTCAGAGGGTCAGTGCTGAGGGAGTGGGCACTGTCAGAGGGTCAGTGCTGAGTGAGTGCCGCACCGTCGCAAGGTCAGTGCTGAGGGAGTGCCGCACTGTCGGAGGGTCAGTGCTGAGGGAGTGCCGCACTGTCGGAGGGTCAGTGCTGAGGGAGTGCCGCACTGTCGGAGGGTCAGTGCTGAGGGAGTGCCGCACTGTCGGAGGGTCAGTGCTGAGGGAGTGCCGCACTGGCTGAGGCTCAGTGCTGAGGGAGTGGGCACGGTCGGAGGGTCAGTGCTGAGGGAGTGCCGCACTGTCGGAGGGTCAGTGCTGAGGGAGTGCCGCACTGGCTGAGGCTCAGTGCTGAGGGAGTGCCGCACTGTCAGAGGGTCAGTGCTGAGGGAGTGCCGCACTGTCAGAGGGTCAGTGCTGAGGGACTGCCGCACTGTCGGAGGGTCAGTGCTGAGGGAGTGGGCACTGTCGGAGGGTCAGTGCTGAGGGAGTGCCGCACTGGCTGAGGCTCAGTGCTGAGGGAGTGGGCACTGTCGGAGGGTCAGTGCTGAGGGAGTGCCGCACTGTCAGAGGGTCAGTGCTGAGGGAGTGCCGCACTGTCAGAGGGTCAGTGCTGAGGGAGTGCCGCACTGTCAGAGGGTCAGTGCTGAGGGAGTGCCGCACTGTCAGAGGGTCAGTGCTGAGGGAGTGCCGCACTGTCAGAGGGTCAGTGCTGAGGGAGTGCCGCACTGTCAGAGGGTCAGTGCTGAGGGAGTGCCGCACTGTCAGAGGGTCAGTGCTGAGGGAGTGCCGCACTGTCAGAGGGTCAGTGCTGAGGGAGTGCCGCACTGTCAGAGGGTCAGTGCTGAGGGAGTGCCGCACTGTCAGAGGGTCAGTGCTGAGGGAGTGGGCACTGTGGGAGGGTCAGTGCTGAGGGAGTGCCGCACTGGCAGAGGCTCAGTGCTGAGGGAGTGCCGCACTGGCAGAGGCTCAGTGCTGAGGGAGTGCGGCACTGGCAGAGGGTGAGTGCTGAGGGAGTGCCGCACTGTCAGAGGGTCAGTGCTGAGGGAGTGCCGCACTGTCAGAGGGTCAGTGCTGAGGGAGTGCCGCACTGTCAGAGGGTCAGTGCTGAGGGAGTGCCGCACTGTCAGAGGGTCAGTGCTGAGGGAGTGCCGCACTGTCAGAGGGTCAGTGGTGAGGGAGTGGGCACTGTGGGAGGGTCAGTGCTGAGGGAGTGCCGCACTGGCAGAGGCTCAGTGCTGAGGGAGTGCCGCACTGGCAGAGGCTCAGTGCTGAGGGAGTGCCGCACTGTCGGAGGGTCAGTGCTGAGGGAGTGGGCACTGTGAGAGGGTCAGTGCTGAGGGAGTGGGTACTGTCGGAGGGTCAGTGCTGAGGGAGTGCCGCACTGTCAGAGGGTCAGTACTGAGGAGGTGGGCACTGTGGGAGGGTCAGTGCTGAGGGAATGACGCACTTTCAGAGGGTCAGTGCTGAGGGAGTGGGCACTGTCAGAGGGTCAGTGCTGAGGGAGTGAGCACTGTCAGAGGGTCAGTGCTGAGGGAGTGAGCACTGTCGGAGGGTCAGTGTTGAGGGAGTGAGCACTGTCGGAGGGTCAGTGCTGAGGGAGTGGGCACTGTCAGAGGGTCAGTGCTGAGGGAGTGGGCTCCGTCGGAGGGTCAGTGCTGAGGGAGTGCCGCACTGGCAGAGGGTGAGTGGGGAGGAAGTGGGCACTATTGGAGGGTCAGTGCTGAGGGAGTGGGCACTGTCGGAGGGTCAGTGCTGAGGGAGTGCCGCACTGTCAGAGGGTCAGTGCTGAGGGAGTGCCGCACTGGCAGAGGGTCAGTGCTGAGCGAGTGAGCACTGTCGGAGGGTCAGTGCTGAGGGAGTGGGCACCGTCGGAGGGTCAGTGCTGAGGGAGTGCCGCACTGTCAGAGGGTGAGTGCTGAGGGAGTGGGCACTGTGAGAGGGTCAGTGCTGAGGGAGTGGGCACTGTGAGAGGGTCAGTGCTGAGGGAGTGGGCACTGTGGGAGGGTCAGTGCTGAGGAAGTGCAGCACTTCAGAAGGTGAGTGCTGAGGTCGTGGGCACAGTCAGAGTGTCAGTGCTGAGGGAGTGCCGCACTGGCAGAGGGTCAGTGCTGAGGGAGTGCCGCACTGGCAGAGGCTCAGTGCTGAGGGAGTGCCGTACTGGCAGAGGGTGAGTGCTGAGGGAGTGCCGTACTGGCAGAGGGTGAGTGCTGAGGGAGTGGGCACTATTGGAGGGTCAGTGCTGAGGGAGTGCCGCACTGTCAGAGGGTCAGTGCTGAGGGAGTGAGCACTGTCGGAGGGTCAGTGCTGAGGGAGTGGGCACTGTCAGAGGGTCAGTGTTGAGGGAGTGGGTACTGTCGGAGGGTCAGTGCTGAGGGAGTGCCGCACTTTCAGAGGGTCAGTGCTGAGGGAGTGGGCACTGTGGGAGGGTCAGTGCTGAGGGAGTGCCGCACTGTCAGAGGGTCAGTACTGAGGAGGTGGGCATTGTGGGAGGGTCAGTGCTGAGGGAATGACGCACTTTCAGAGGGTCAGTGCTGAGGGAGTGGGCACTGTGGGAGGGTCAGTGCTGAGGGAGTGAGCACTGTCAGAGGGTCAGTGCTGAGGGAGTGAGCACTGTCAGAGGGTCAGTGCTGAGGGAGTGAGCACTGTCGGAGGGTCAGTGCTCAGGGAGTGGGCACTGTGAGAGGGTCAGTGTTGAGGGAGTGGGTACTGTCGGAGGGTCAGTGCTGAGGGAGTGCCGCACTTTCAGAGGGTCAGTGCTGAAGGAGTGGGCACTGTGGGAGGGTCAGTGCTGAGGGAGTGCCGCACTTTCAGAGGGTCAGTGCTGAGGGAGTGGGCACTGTGGGAGGGTCAGTGCCGAGGGAGTGCCGCACTGGCAGAGGGTGAGTGAGTGAGGAAGTGGGCACTGTTGGAGGGTCAGTGCTGAGGGAGTGGGCACTGTCAGAGAGTCAGTGCTGAGGGAGTGAGCACTGTCGGAGGGTCAGTGCTGAGGGAGTGAGCACTGTCGGAGGGTCAGTGCTGAGGGAATGCCGCACTGGCAGAGGCTCAGTGCTGAGGGAGTGCCGCACTGGCAGAGGCTCAGTGCTGAGGGAGTGCCGCACTGGCAGAGGGTGAGTGCTGAGGGAGTGCCGCACTGGCAGAGGGTGAGTGCTGAGGAAGTGGGCACTGTCGGAGGGTCAGTGCTGAGGGAGTGGGCACTGTGAGAGGGTCAGTGCTGAGGGAGTGAGCACTGTCGGAGGGTCAGTGCTGAGGGAGTGGGCACTGTGAGAGGGTCAGTGCTGAGGGAGTGCCGCACTGTCAGAGGGTCAGTGCTGAGGGAGTGGGCACTGTCAGAGGGTCAGTGCTGAGGGAGTGCGCACTGTCAGAGGGTCAGTGCTGAGTGAGTGCCGCACCGTCGCAAGGTCAGTGCTGAGGGAGTGCCGCACTGTCGGAGGGTCAGTGCTGAGGGAGTGCCGCACTGTCGGAGGGTCAGTGCTGAGGGAGTGCCGCACTGTCGGAGGGTCAGTGCTGAGGGAGTGCCGCACTGTCGGAGGGTCAGTGCTGAGGGAGTGCCGCACTGGCTGAGGCTCAGTGCTGAGGGAGTGGGCACGGTCGGAGGGTCAGTGCTGAGGGAGTGCCGCACTGTCGGAGGGTCAGTGCTGAGGGAGTGCCGCACTGGCTGAGGCTCAGTGCTGAGGGAGTGCCGCACTGTCAGAGGGTCAGTGCTGAGGGAGTGCCGCACTGTCAGAGGGTCAGTGCTGAGGGACTGCCGCACTGTCGGAGGGTCAGTGCTGAGGGAGTGCCGCACTGGCTGAGGCTCAGTGCTGAGGGAGTGGGCACTGTCGGAGGGTCAGTGCTGAGGGAGTGCCGCACTGGCTGAGGCTCAGTGCTGAGGGAGTGGGCACTGTCGGAGGGTCAGTGCTGAGGGAGTGCCGCACTGTCAGAGGGTCAGTGCTGAGGGAGTGCCGCACTGTCAGAGGGTCAGTGCTGAGGGAGTGCCGCACTGTCAGAGGGTCAGTGCTGAGGGAGTGCCGCACTGTCAGAGGGTCAGTGCTGAGGGAGTGCCGCACTGTCAGAGGGTCAGTGCTGAGGGAGTGCCGCACTGTCAGAGGGTCAGTGCTGAGGGAGTGCCGCACTGTCAGAGGGTCAGTGCTGAGGGAGTGCCGCACTGTCAGAGGGTCAGTGCTGAGGGAGTGGGCACTGTGGGAGGGTCAGTGCTGAGGGAGTGCCGCACTGGCAGAGGCTCAGTGCTGAGGGAGTGCCGCACTGGCAGAGGCTCAGTGCTGAGGGAGTGCGGCACTGGCAGAGGGTGAGTGCTGAGGGAGTGCCGCACTGTCAGAGGGTCAGTGCTGAGGGAGTGCCGCACTGTCAGAGGGTCAGTGCTGAGGGAGTGCCGCACTGTTAGAGGGTCAGTGCTGAGGGAGTGCCGCACTGTCAGAGGGTCAGTGCTGAGGGAGTGCCGCACTGTCAGAGGGTCAGTGGTGAGGGAGTGGGCACTGTGGGAGGGTCAGTGCTGAGGGAGTGCCGCACTGGCAGAGGCTCAGTGCTGAGGGAGTGCCGCACTGGCAGAGGCTCAGTGCTGAGGGAGTGCCGCACTGTCGGAGGGTCAGTGCTGAGGGAGTGGGCACTGTGAGAGGGTCAGTGCTGAGGGAGTGAGCACTGTCGGAGGGTCAGTGCTGAGGGAGTGGGCACTGTGAGAGGGTCAGTGCTGAGGGAGTGGGTACTGTCGGAGGGTCAGTGCTGAGGGAGTGCCGCACTGTCAGAGGGTCAGTACTGAGGAGGTGGGCACTGTGGGAGGGTCAGTGCTGAGGGAATGACGCACTTTCAGAGGGTCAGTGCTGAGGGAGTGGGCACTGTCAGAGGGTCAGTGCTGAGGGAGTGAGCACTGTCAGAGGGTCAGTGCTGAGGGAGTGAGCACTGTCGGAGGGTCAGTGTTGAGGGAGTGAGCACTGTCGGAGGGTCAGTGCTGAGGGAGTGGGCACTGTCAGAGGGTCAGTGCTGAGGGAGTGGGCTCCGTCGGAGGGTCAGTGCTGAGGGAGTGCCGCACTGGCAGAGGGTGAGTGGGGAGGAAGTGGGCACTATTGGAGGGTCAGTGCTGAGGGAGTGGGCACTGTCGGAGGGTCAGTGCTGAGGGAGTGCCGCACTGTCAGAGGGTCAGTGCTGAGGGAGTGGGCACTGTCAGAGGGTCAGTGCTGAGGGAGTGGGCACTGTCGGTGGATCAGCGCTGAGGGAGTGCTTCACTGTCGGAGGGTCAGTGCTGAGGGAGTGCCGCACTGGCAGAGGGTCAGTGCTGAGGGAGTGCCGCACTGTCGGCGGGTCAGTGCTGAGGGAGTGCCGCACTGTCGGCGGGTCAGTGCTGAGGGAGTGCCGCACTGTCAGAGAGGGTCAGTGCTGAGGGAGTGGGCACTGTCAGAGGGTCAGTGCTGAGGGAGTGCCGCACTGTCGGGAGGGTCAGCGCTGAGGGAGTGCTGCACTGTCGGAGGGTCAGTGCTGAGGGAGTGCCGCACTGTCAGAGGGTCAGTACTGAGGAGGTGGGCACTGTCAGAGGGTCAGTGCTGAGGGAGTGGGCACTGTCGGTGGATCAGCGCTGAGGGAGTGCTTCACTGACGGAGGGTCAGTGCTGAGGGAGTGCCGCACTGGCAGAGGGTCAGTGCTGAGGGAGTGCCGCACTGTCGGCGGGTCAGTGCTGAGGGAGTGAGCACTGTCAGAGGGTCAGTGCTGAGGCAGTGGGCACTGTCAGAGGGTCAGTGCTGAGGCAGTGGGCACTGTCAGAGGGTCAGTGCTGAGGGAGTGGGCACTGTCAGAGGGTCAGTGCTGAGGGAGTGCTGCACTGTCGGAGGGTCAGTGCTGAGGGAGTGCCGCACTATCGGAGGGTCAGTGCTGAGGGAGCGCCGCACTGTCGGAGGGTCAGTGCTGAGGGAGTGCCGCACTATCGGAGGGTCAGTGCTGAGGGAGCGCCGCACTGTCGGAGGGTCAGTGCTGAGGGAGTGGGCACTGTCAGAGGGTCAGTGCTGAGGGAGTGGGCACTATTGGAGGGTCAGTGCTGAGGGAGTGGGCACTGTCGGAGGGTCAGTTCTGAGGGAGTGGGCACTGTCGGACGGTCAGTGCTGAGGGAGTGGGCACTGTCGGACGGTCAGTGCTGAGGGAGTGGGTACTTTCAGAGGGTCAGTGCTGAGGGCGTGTAGCACTGTCAGAGGGTCAGTGCTGAGGGAGTGCCGCACTGTCGGAGGGTCAGTGCTGAGGGAGTGGGCACTGGCAGAGGGTCAGTGCTGAGGGAGTGCCGCACTGGCAGAGGGTCAGTGCTGAGGGAGTGCCGCACTGGCAGAGGGTCAGTGCTGAGGGAGTGCCGCACTGGCAGAGGGTCAGTGCTGAGGGAGTGCCGCACTGGCAGAGGGTCAGTGCTGAGGGAGTGCCGCACTGGCAGAGGGTCAGTGCTGAGGGAGTGCCGCACTGTCAGAGGGTCAGTGCTGAGGGAGTGCCGCACTGTCAGAGGGTCAGTGCTGAGGGAGTGCCGCACTGGCAGAGGGTCAGTGCTGAGGGAGTGCCGCACTGGCAGAGGGTCAGTGCTGAGGGAGTGCCGCACTGGCAGAGGGTCAGTGCTGAGGGAGTGCCGCACTGGCAGAGGGTCAGTGCTGAGGGAGTGCCGCACTGGCAGAGGGTCAGTGCTGAGGGAGTGCCGCACTGGCAGAGGGTCAGTGCTGAGGGAGTGCCGCACTGGCAGAGGGTCAGTGCTGAGGGAGTGCCGCACTGGCAGAGGGTGAGTGCTGAGGGAGTGCCGCACTGGCAGAGGGTCAGTGCTGAGGGAGTGCCGCACTGGCAGAGGGTCAGTGCTGTGGGAGTGCCGCACTGGCAGAGGGTCAGTGCTGAGGGAGTGGGCACTGTCGGAGGGTCAGTGCTGAGGGAGTGGGTACTGTCAGAAGGTCAGTGCTGAGGGAGTGCCACACTGTCGGAGGGTCAGTGCTGAGGGAGTGGGCACTGGCAGAGGATCAGTGCTGAGGGAGTGGGCACTGTCAGACGGTCAGTGCTGAGGGAGTGCCGCACTGTCAGAAGGTCAGTGCTGAGGGAGTGGGTACTGTCAGACGGTCACTGCTGAGGGAGTGCCGCACTGTCAGAAGGTCAGTGCTGAGGGAGTGCCGCACTGTCGGAGGGTCAGTGCTGAGGGAGTGCCGCACTGTCGGAGGGTCAGTGCTGAGGGAGTGCCGCACTGTCGGAGGGTCAGTACTGAGGGAGTGGGCACTGTCAGAGGGTCAGTGCTGAGGGAGTGGGCACTGTCGGAGGGTCAGTGCTGAGGGAGTGGGCACTGTCGGAGGGTCAGTGCTGAGGGAGTGGGCACTGTCGGAGGGTCAGTGCTATGGGAGTGGGCACTGTCGGAGGGTCAGTGCTAAGGGAGTGGACACTGTCGGAGGGTCAGTGCTAAGGGAGTGCCACACTGGCAGAGGGTCAGTGCTGAGGGAGTGGGCACTGCCGGACGGTCAGTGCTGAGGGAGTGCGCACTGTCGGAGGGTCAGTGCTGAGGGAGTGCCGCACTGTCAGAGAGGGTCGAGGGAGTGGGCACTGTCACAGGGTCAGTACTGAGGGTGTGGGCACAGTCAGACGGTCAGTGCTGAGGGAGTGGGCACTGTCAGACGGTCAGTGCTGAGGGAGTGCCGCACTGTCAGAGACGGTCGAGGGAGTGGGCACTGTCAGAGGGTCAGTGCTGAGGGAATGACGCACTTTCAGAGGGTCAGTGCTGAGGGAGTGAGCACTGTCAGAGGGTCAGTGCTGAGGGAGTGGGCACTGTGGGAGGGTCAGTGCTGAGGGAGTGCCGCACTGGCAGAGGGTCAGTGCTGAGGGAGTGAGCACTGTCGGAGGGTCAGTGCTGAGGGAGTGGGCACTGTGGGAGGGTCAGTGCTGAGGGAGTGCCGCACTGTCAGAGGGTGAGTGCTGAGGGAGTGGGCACTGTGAGAGGGTCAGTGCTGAGGGAGTGGGCACTGTGGGAGGGTCAGTGCTGAGGAAGTGCAGCACTTCAGAAGGTGAGTGCTGAGGTCGTGGGCACGGTCAGAGGGTCGGTGCTGAGGGAGTGCCGCACTGTCGGAGGGTCAGTGCTGAGGGAGTGCCGCACTGGCTGAGGCTCAGTGCTGAGGGAGTGCCGCACTGTCAGAGGGTCAGTGCTGAGGGAGCGCCGCACTGTCGGAGGGTCAGCGCTGAGGGAGTGCCGCACTGTGGGAGGTCAGTGCTAAGGGAGTGCCGCACTGTCAGAGAGGGTCAGTGCTGAGGGAGTGGGCACAGTCAGAGGGTCAGTGCTGAGGGAGTGGGCACAGTCAGAGGGTCAGTGCTGAGGGAGTGCCGCACTGGCAGAGGGTCAGTGCTGAGGGAGTGCCGCACTGGCAGAGGCTCAGTGCTGAGGGAGTGCCGTACTGGCAGAGGGTGAGTGCTGAGGGAGTGCCGTACTGGCAGAGGGTGAGTGCTGAGGGAGTGGGCACTATTGGAGGGTCAGTGCTGAGGGAGTGCCGCACTGTCAGAGGGTCAGTGCTGAGGGAGTGGGTACTGTCGGAGGGTCAGTGCTGAGGGAGTGCCGCACTTTCAGAGGGTCAGTGCTGAGGGAGTGGGCACTGTGGGAGGGTCAGTGCTGAGGGAGTGCCGCACTGTCAGAGGGTCAGTACTGAGGAGGTGGGCATTGTGGGAGGGTCAGTGCTGAGGGAATGACGCACTTTCAGAGGGTCAGTGCTGAGGGAGTGGGCACTGTCAGAGGGTCAGTGCTGAGGGAGTGAGCACTGTCAGAGGGTCAGTGCTGAGGGAGTGAGCACTGTCGGAGGGTCAGTGCTCAGGGAGTGGACACTGTGAGAGGGTCAGTGTTGAGGGAGTGGGTACTGTCGGAGGGTCAGTGCTGAGGGAGTGCCGCACTTTCAGAGGGTCAGTGCTGAGGGAGTGGGCACTGTGGGAGGGTCAGTGCCGAGGGAGTGCCGCACTGGCAGAGGGTGAGTGAGTGAGGAAGTGGGCACTGTTGGAGGGTCAGTGCTGAGGGAGTGGGCACTGTCAGAGAGTCAGTGCTGAGGGAGTGAGCACTGTCGGAGGGTCAGTGCTGAGGGAATGCCGCACTGGCAGAGGCTCAGTGCTGAGGGAGTGCCGCACTGGCAGAGGCTCAGTGCTGAGGGAGTGCCGCACTGGCAGAGGGTGAGTGCTGAGGGAGTGCCGCACTGGCAGAGGGTGAGTGCTGAGGAAGTGGGCACTGTCGGAGGGTCAGTGCTGAGGGAGTGGGCACTGTGAGAGGGTCAGTGCTGAGGGAGTGAGCACTGTCGGAGGGTCAGTGCTGAGGGAGTGGGCACTGTGAGAGGGTCAGTGCTGAGGGAGTGCCGCACTGTCGGCGGGTCAGTGCTGAGGGAGTGCCGCACTGTCAGAGAGGGTCAGTGCTGAGGGAGTGGGCACTGTCAGAGGGTCAGTGCTGAGGGAGTGCCGCACTGTCGGGAGGGTCAGCGCTGAGGGAGTGCTGCACTGTCGGAGGGTCAGTGCTGAGGGAGTGCCGCACTGTCAGAGGGTCAGTACTGAGGAGGTGGGCACTGTCAGAGGGTCAGTGCTGAGGGAGTGGGCACTGTCGGTGGATCAGCGCTGAGGGAGTGCATCACTGACGGAGGGTCAGTGCTGAGGGAGTGCCGCACTGGCAGAGGGTCAGTGCTGAGGGAGTGCCGCACTGTCGGCGGGTCAGTGCTGAGGGAGTGCCGCACTGTCGGCGGGTCAGTGCTGAGGGAGTGCCGCACTGTCAGAGAGAGTCAGTGCTGAGGGAGTGGGCACTGTCAGAGGGTCAGTGCTGAGGGAGTGCCGCACTGTCGGGAGGGTCAGCGCTGAGGGAGTGCTGCACTGTCGGAGGGTCAGTGCTGAGGGAGTGCCGCACTGTCAGAGGGTCAGTACTGAGGAGGTGGGCACTGTCAGAGGGTCAGTGCTGAGGGAGTGGGCACTGTCGGTGGATCAGCGCTGAGGGAGTGCTTCACTGACGGAGGGTCAGTGCTGAGGGAGTGCCGCACTGGCAGAGGGTCAGTGCTGAGGGAGTGCCGCACTGTCGGCGGGTCAGTGCTGAGGGAGTGCCGCACTGTCGGCGGGTCAGTGCTGAGGGAGTGCCGCACTGTCGGCGGGTCAGTGCTGAGGGAGTGCCGCACTGTCAGAGAGGGTCAGTGCTGAGGGAGTGGGCACTGTCAGAGGGTCAGTGCTGAGGGAGTGCCGCACTGTCGGGAGGGTCAGCGCTGAGGGAGTGCTGCACTGTCGGAGGGTCAGTGCTGAGGGAGTGCCGCACTGTCAGAGGGTCAGTACTGAGGAGGTGGGCACTGTCAGAGGGTCAGTGCTGAGGGAGTGAGCACTGTCAGAGGGTCAGTGCTGAGGCAGTGGGCACTGTCAGAGGGTCAGTGCTGAGGGAGTGGGCACTGTCGGATGGTCAGTGCTGAGGGAGTGCCGCACTATCGGAGGGTCAGTGCTGAGGGAGTGGGCACTGTCAGAGGGTCAGTGCTGAGGGAGTGCTGCACTGTCGGAGGGTCAGTGCTGAGGGAGTGCCGCACTATCGGAGGGTCAGTGCTGAGGGAGTGGGCACTGTCAGAGGGTCAGTGCTGAGGGAGTGCCGCACTATCGGAGGGTCAGTGCTGAGGGAGCGCCGCACTGTCGGAGGGTCAGTGCTGAGGGAGTGGGCACTGTCAGAGGGTCAGTGCTGAGGGAGTGGGCACTGTTGGAGGGTCAGTGCTGAGGGAGTGCCGCACTGTCAGAGGGTCAGTGCTGAGTGAGTGCCGCACTGGCAGAGGGTGAGTGCTGAGGAAGTGGGCACTATTGGAGGGTCAGTGCTGAGGGAGTGGGCACTGTCGGAGGGTCAGTTCTGAGGGAATGCCGCACTTTCAGAGAGTCAGTGCTGAAGGAGTGGGCACTGTGAGAGGGTCAGTGTCGAGGGAGTGCCGCACTGGCCGGGGATCAGTGCTGAGGGAGTGCCGCACAGGCAGAGGGTGAGTGCTGAGGAAGTGGGCACTATTGGAGGGTCAGTGCTGAGGGAGTGGGCACTGTCAGAGGGTCAGTACTGAGGGAGCGCCGCACTCTCGGGAGGGTCAGCGCTGAGGGAGTGTCCCACTGTCGGAGGGTCAGTGCTGAGGGAGTGGGCACTGTCAGAGGGTCAGTGCTGAGGGTGTGCCGCACTGTCGGAGGGTCAGTGCTGAGGGAGTGCCGCACTGTCGGAGGGTCAGTGCTGAGGGAGTGGGCACTGTCGGACGGTCAGTGCTGAGGGAGTGGGCACTGTCGGACGGTCAGTGCTGAGGGAGTGGGTACTTTCAGAGGGTCAGTGCTGAGGGCGTGTAGCACTGTCAGAGGGTCAGTGCTGAGGGAATGCCGCACTGTCGGAGGGTCAGTGCTGAGGGAGTGCCGCACTGTCGGAGGGTCAGTGCTGAGGGAGTGGGCACTGGCAGAGGGTCAGTGCTGAGGGAGTGCCGCACTGGCAGAGGGTCAGTGCTGAGGGAGTGCCGCACTGGCAGAGGGTCAGTGCTGAGGGAGTGCCGCACTGGCAGAGGGTCAGTGCTGAGGGAGTGCCGCACTGGCAGAGGGTCAGTGCTGAGGGAGTGCCGCACTGGCAGAGGGTCAGTGCTGAGGGAGTGCCGCACTGGCAGAGGGTCAGTGCTGAGGGAGTGCCGCACTGGCAGAGGGTCAGTGCTGAGGGAGTGCCGCACTTGCAGAGGGTCAGTGCTGAGGGAGTGCCGCACTGGCAGAGGGTCAGTGCTGAGGGAGTGCCGCACTGGCAGAGGGTCAGTGCTGAGGGAGTGCCGCACTGGCAGAGGGTCAGTGCTGAGGGAGTGCCGCACTGGCAGAGGGTCAGTGCTGAGGGAGTGCCGCACTGGCAGAGGGTCAGTGCTGAGGGAGTGCCGCACTGGCAGAGGGTCAGTGCTGAGGGAGTGCCGCACTGGCAGAGGGTCAGTGCTGAGGGAGTGCCGCACTGGCAGAGGGTCAGTGCTGAGGGAGTGCCGCACTGGCAGAGGGTCAGTGCTGAGGGAGTGCCGCACTGGCAGAGGGTCAGTGCTGTGGGAGTGCCGCACTGGCAGAGGGTCAGTGCTGAGGGAGTGGGCACTGTCGGAGGGTCAGTGCTGAGGGAGTGGGTACTGTCAGAAGGTCAGTGCTGAGGGAGTGCCACACTGTCGGAGGGTCAGTGCTGAGGGAGTGGGCACTGGCAGAGGATCAGTGCTGAGGGAGTGGGCACTGTCAGACAGTCAGTGCTGAGGGAGTGCCGCACTGTCAGAAGGTCAGTGCTGAGGGAGTGGGTACTGTCAGACGGTCACTGCTGAGGGAGTGCCGGACTGTCAGAAGGTCAGTGCTGAGGGAGTGCCGCACTGTCGGAGGGTCAGTGCTGAGGGAGTGCCGCACTGTCGGAGGGTCAGTGCTGAGGGAGTGCCGCACTGTCGGAGGGTCAGTGCTGAGGGAGTGCCGCACTGTCAGAGGGTCAGTACTGAGGGAGTGGGCACTGTCAGAGGGTCAGTGCTGAGGGAGTGGGCACTGTCAGAGGGTCAGTGCTGAGGGAGTGGGCACTGTCGGAGGGTCAGTGCTGAGGGAGTGGGCACTGTCGGAGGGTCAGTGCTATGGGAGTGGGCACTGTCGGAGGGTCAGTGCTAAGGGAGTGGACACTGTCGGAGGGTCAGTGCTAAGGGAGTGCCACACTGGCAGAGGGTCAGTGCTGAGGGAGTGGGCACTGCCGGACGGTCAGTGCTGAGGGAGTGCGCACTGTCGGAGGGTCAGTGCTGAGGGAGTGCCGCACTGTCAGAGAGGGTCGAGGGAGTGGGCACTGTCACAGGGTCAGTACTGAGGGTGTGGGCACAGTCAGACGGTCAGTGCTGAGGGAGTGGGCACTGTCAGACGGTCAGTGCTGAGGGAGTGCCGCACTGTCAGAGACGGTCGAGGGAGTGGGCACTGTCAGAGGGTCAGTGCTGAGGGAATGACGCACTTTCAGAGGGTCAGTGCTGAGGGAGTGAGCACTGTCAGAGGGTCAGTGCTGAGGGAGTGGGCACTGTGGGAGGGTCAGTGCTGAGGGAGTGCCGCACTGGCAGAGGGTCAGTGCTGAGGGAGTGAGCACTGTCGGAGGGTCAGTGCTGAGGGAGTGGGCACTGTGGGAGGGTCAGTGCTGAGGGAGTGCCGCACTGTCAGAGGGTGAGTGCTGAGGGAGTGGGCACTGTGAGAGGGTCAGTGCTGAGGGAGTGGGCACTGTGGGAGGGTCAGTGCTGAGGAAGTGCAGCACTTCAGAAGGTGAGTGCTGAGGTCGTGGGCACGGTCAGAGGGTCGGTGCTGAGGGAGTGCCGCACTGTCGGAGGGTCAGTGCTGAGGGAGCGCCGCACTGTCGGAGGGTCAGCGCTGAGGGAGTGCCGCACTGTGGGAGGGTCAGTGCTAAGGGAGTGCCGCACTGTCAGAGAGGGTCAGTGCTGAGGGAGTGGGCACAGTCAGAGGGTCAGTGCTGAGGGAGTGGGCACAGTCAGAGGGTCAGTGCTGAGGGAGTGCCGCACTGGCAGAGGGTCAGTGCTGAGGGAGTGCCGCACTGGCAGAGGCTCAGTGCTGAGGGAGTGCCGTACTGGCAGAGGGTGAGTGCTGAGGGAGTGCCGTACTGGCAGAGGGTGAGTGCTGAGGGAGTGGGCACTATTGGAGGGTCAGTGCTGAGGGAGTGCCGCACTGTCAGAGGGTCAGTGCTGAGGGAGTGAGCACTGTCGGAGGGTCAGTGCTGAGGGAGTGGGCACTGTCAGAGGGTCAGTGTTGAGGGAGTGGGTACTGTCGGAGGGTCAGTGCTGAGGGAGTGCCGCACTTTCAGAGGGTCAGTGCTGAGGGAGTGGGCACTGTGGGAGGGTCAGTGCTGAGGGAGTGCCGCACTGTCAGAGGGTCAGTACTGAGGAGGTGGGCATTGTGGGAGGGTCAGTGCTGAGGGAATGACGCACTTTCAGAGGGTCAGTGCTGAGGGAGTGGGCACTGTGGGAGGGTCAGTGCTGAGGGAGTGAGCACTGTCAGAGGGTCAGTGCTGAGGGAGTGAGCACTGTCAGAGGGTCAGTGCTGAGGGAGTGAGCACTGTCGGAGGGTCAGTGCTCAGGGAGTGGGCACTGTGAGAGGGTCAGTGTTGAGGGAGTGGGTACTGTCGGAGGGTCAGTGCTGAGGGAGTGCCGCACTTTCAGAGGGTCAGTGCTGAAGGAGTGGGCACTGTGGGAGGGTCAGTGCTGAGGGAGTGCCGCACTTTCAGAGGGTCAGTGCTGAGGGAGTGGGCACTGTGGGAGGGTCAGTGCCGAGGGAGTGCCGCACTGGCAGAGGGTGAGTGAGTGAGGAAGTGGGCACTGTTGGAGGGTCAGTGCTGAGGGAGTGGGCACTGTCAGAGAGTCAGTGCTGAGGGAGTGAGCACTGTCGGAGGGTCAGTGCTGAGGGAGTGAGCACTGTCGGAGGGTCAGTGCTGAGGGAATGCCGCACTGGCAGAGGCTCAGTGCTGAGGGAGTGCCGCACTGGCAGAGGCTCAGTGCTGAGGGAGTGCCGCACTGGCAGAGGGTGAGTGCTGAGGGAGTGCCGCACTGGCAGAGGGTGAGTGCTGAGGGAGTGCCGCACTGGCAGAGGGTGAGTGCTGAGGAAGTGGGCACTGTCGGAGGGTCAGTGCTGAGGGAGTGGGCACTGTGAGAGGGTCAGTGCTGAGGGAGTGAGCACTGTCGGAGGGTCAGTGCTGAGGGAGTGGGCACTGTGAGAGGGTCAGTGCTGAGGGAGTGGGCACTGTGAGAGGGTCAGTGCTGAGGGAGTGCCGCACTGTCAGAGGGTCAGTGCTGAGGGAGTGGGCACTGTCAGAGGGTCAGTGCTGAGTGAGTGCCGCACCGTCGCAAGGTCAGTGCTGAGGGAGTGCCGCACTGTCGGAGGGTCAGTGCTGAGGGAGTGCCGCACTGTCGGAGGGTCAGTGCTGAGGGAGTGCCGCACTGTCGGAGGGTCAGTGCTGAGGGAGTGCCGCACTGTCGGAGGGTCAGTGCTGAGGGAGTGCCGCACTGGCTGAGGCTCAGTGCTGAGGGAGTGGGCACGGTCGGAGGGTCAGTGCTGAGGGAGTGCCGCACTGTCGGAGGGTCAGTGCTGAGGGAGTGCCGCACTGGCTGAGGCTCAGTGCTGAGGGAGTGCCGCACTGTCAGAGGGTCAGTGCTGAGGGAGTGCCGCACTGTCAGAGGGTCAGTGCTGAGGGACTGCCGCACTGTCGGAGGGTCAGTGCTGAGGGAGTGCCGCACTGTCGGAGGGTCAGTGCTGAGGGAGTGCCGCACTGTCGGAGGGTCAGTGCTGAGGGAGTGGGCACTGTCGGAGGGTCAGTGCTGAGGGAGTGCCGCACTGGCTGAGGCTCAGTGCTGAGGGAGTGGGCACTGTCGGAGGGTCAGTGCTGAGGGAGTGCCGCACTGTCAGAGGGTCAGTGCTGAGGGAGTGCCGCACTGTCAGAGGGTCAGTGCTGAGGGAGTGCCGCACTGTCAGAGGGTCAGTGCTGAGGGAGTGCCGCACTGTCAGAGGGTCAGTGCTGAGGGAGTGCCGCACTGTCAGAGGGTCAGTGCTGAGGGAGTGCCGCACTGTCAGAGGGTCAGTGCTGAGGGAGTGCCGCACTGTCAGAGGGTCAGTGCTGAGGGAGTGGGCACTGTGGGAGGGTCAGTGCTGAGGGAGTGCCGCACTGGCAGAGGCTCAGTGCTGAGGGAGTGCCGCACTGGCAGAGGCTCAGTGCTGAGGGAGTGCGGCACTGGCAGAGGGTGAGTGCTGAGGGAGTGCCGCACTGTCAGAGGGTCAGTACTGAGGAGGTGGGCACTGTCAGAGGGTCAGTGCTGAGGGAGTGAGCACTGTCAGAGGGTCAGTGCTGAGGGAGTGAGCACTGTCGGAGGGTCAGTGCTCAGGGAGTGGGCACTGTGAGAGGGTCAGTGTTGAGGGAGTGGGTACTGTCGGAGGGTCAGTGCTGAGGGAGTGCCGCACTTTCAGAGGGTCAGTGCTGAAGGAGTGGGCACTGTGGGAGGGTCAGTGCTGAGGGAGTGCCGCACTTTCAGAGGGTCAGTGCTGAGGGAGTGGGCACTGTCAGAGGGTCAGTGCTGAGGGAGTGAGCACTGTCAGAGGGTCAGTGCTGAGGGAGTGAGCACTGTCGGAGGGTCAGTGCTCAGGGAGTGGGCACTGTGAGAGGGTCAGTGTTGAGGGAGTGGGTACTGTCGGAGGGTCAGTGCTGAGGGAGTGCCGCACTTTCAGAGGGTCAGTGCTGAAGGAGTGGGCACTGTGGGAGGGTCAGTGCTGAGGGAGTGCCGCACTTTCAGAGGGTCAGTGCTGAGGGAGTGGGCACTGTGGGAGGGTCAGTGCCGAGGGAGTGCCGCACTGGCAGAGGGTGAGTGAGTGAGGAAGTGGGCACTGTTGGAGGGTCAGTGCTGAGGGAGTGGGCACTGTCAGAGAGTCAGTGCTGAGGGAGTGAGCACTGTCGGAGGGTCAGTGCTGAGGGAGTGAGCACTGTCGGAGGGTCAGTGCTGAGGGAATGCCGCACTGGCAGAGGCTCAGTGCTGAGGGAGTGCCGCACTGGCAGAGGCTCAGTGCTGAGGGAGTGCCGCACTGGCAGAGGGTGAGTGCTGAGGGAGTGCCGCACTGGCAGAGGGTGAGTGCTGAGGGAGTGCCGCACTGGCAGAGGGTGAGTGCTGAGGAAGTGGGCACTGTCGGAGGGTCAGTGCTGAGGGAGTGGGCACTGTGAGAGGGTCAGTGCTGAGGGAGTGAGCACTGTCGGAGGGTCAGTGCTGAGGGAGTGGGCACTGTGAGAGGGTCAGTGCTGAGGGAGTGGGCACTGTGAGAGGGTCAGTGCTGAGGGAGTGCCGCACTGTCAGAGGGTCAGTGCTGAGGGAGTGGGCACTGTCAGAGGGTCAGTGCTGAGTGAGTGCCGCACCGTCGCAAGGTCAGTGCTGAGGGAGTGCCGCACTGTCGGAGGGTCAGTGCTGAGGGAGTGCCGCACTGTCGGAGGGTCAGTGCTGAGGGAGTGCCGCACTGTCGGAGGGTCAGTGCTGAGGGAGTGCCGCACTGTCGGAGGGTCAGTGCTGAGGGAGTGCCGCACTGGCTGAGGCTCAGTGCTGAGGGAGTGGGCACGGTCGGAGGGTCAGTGCTGAGGGAGTGCCGCACTGTCGGAGGGTCAGTGCTGAGGGAGTGCCGCACTGGCTGAGGCTCAGTGCTGAGGGAGTGCCGCACTGTCAGAGGGTCAGTGCTGAGGGAGTGCCGCACTGTCAGAGGGTCAGTGCTGAGGGACTGCCGCACTGTCGGAGGGTCAGTGCTGAGGGAGTGCCGCACTGTCGGAGGGTCAGTGCTGAGGGAGTGCCGCACTGTCGGAGGGTCAGTGCTGAGGGAGTGGGCACAGTCGGAGGGTCAGTGCTGAGGGAGTGCCGCACTGGCTGAGGCTCAGTGCTGAGGGAGTGGGCACTGTCGGAGGGTCAGTGCTGAGGGAGTGCCGCACTGTCAGAGGGTCAGTGCTGAGGGAGTGCCGCACTGTCAGAGGGTCAGTGCTGAGGGAGTGCCGCACTGTCAGAGGGTCAGTGCTGAGGGAGTGCCGCACTGTCAGAGGGTCAGTGCTGAGGGAGTGCCGCACTGTCAGAGGGTCAGTGCTGAGGGAGTGCCGCACTGTCAGAGGGTCAGTGCTGAGGGAGTGGGCACTGTGGGAGGGTCAGTGCTGAGGGAGTGCCGCACTGGCAGAGGCTCAGTGCTGAGGGAGTGCCGCACTGGCAGAGGCTCAGTGCTGAGGGAGTGCGGCACTGGCAGAGGGTGAGTGCTGAGGGAGTGCCGCACTGTCAGAGGGTCAGTGCTGAGGGAGTGCCGCACTGTCAGAGGGTCAGTGCTGAGGGAGTGCCGCACTGTCAGAGGGTCAGTGCTGAGGGAGTGCCGCACTGTCAGAGGGTCAGTGGTGAGGGAGTGGGCACTGTGGGAGGGTCAGTGCTGAGGGAGTGCCGCACTGGCAGAGGCTCAGTGCTGAGGGATTGCCGCACTGGCAGAGGCTCAGTGCTGAGGGAGTGCCGCACTGGCAGAGGGTGAGTGCTGAGGAAGTGGGCACTGTCGGAGGGTCTGTGCTGAGGGAGTGGGCACTGTGAGAGGGTCAGTGCTGAGGGAGTGAGCACTGTCGGAGGGTCAGTGCTGAGGGAGTGGGCACTGTGAAAGGGTCAGTGCTGAGGGAGTGGGTACTGTCGGAGGGTCAGTGCTGAGGGAGTGCCGCACTGTCAGAGGGTCAGTACTGAGGAGGTGGGCACTGTGGGAGGGTCAGTGCTGAGGGAATGACGCACTTTCAGAGGGTCAGTGCTGAGGGAGTGGGCACTGTCAGAGGGTCAGTGCTGAGGGAGTGAGCACTGTCAGAGGGTCAGTGCTGAGGGAGTGAGCACTGTCGGAGGGTCAGTGTTGAGGGAGTGAGCACTGTCGGAGGGTCAGTGCTGAGGGAGTGGGCACTGTCAGAGGGTCAGTGCTGAGGGAGTGGGCTCCGTCGGAGGGTCAGTGCTGAGGGAGTGCCGCACTGGCAGAGGGTGAGTGGGGAGGAAGTGGGCACTATTGGAGGGTCAGTGCTGAGGGAGTGGGCACTGTCGGAGGGTCAGTGCTGAGGGAGTGCCGCACTGTCAGAGGGTCAGTGCTGAGGGAGTGGGCACTGTCAGAGGGTCAGTGCTGAGTGAGTGCCGCACTGGCAGAGGGTGAGTGCTGAGGGAGTGGGCACTGTCAGAGGGTCAGTGCTGAGGGAGCGCCGCACTGTCGGAGGGTCAGCGCTGAGGGAGTGGGCACTGTCAGAGGGTCAGTGCTGAGGGAGTGGGCACTGTCGGTGGATCAGCGCTGAGGGAGTGCTTCACTGTCGGAGGGTCAGTGCTGAGGGAGTGGGCACTATTGGAGGGTCAGTGCTGAGGGAGTGGGCACTGTCAGAGGGTCAGTACTGAGGGAGCGCCGCACTCTCGGGAGGGTCAGCGCTGAGGGAGTGTCCCACTGTCGGAGGGTCAGTGCTGAGGGAGTGGGCACTGTCAGAGGGTCAGTGCTGAGGGTGTGCCGCACTGTCGGAGGGTCAGTGCTGAGGGAGTGCCGCACTGTCGGAGGGTCAGTGCTGAGGGAGTGGGCACTGGCAGAGGATCAGTGCTGAGGGAGTGGGCACTGTCAGACGGTCACTGCTGAGGGAGTGCCGCACTGTCAGAAGGTCAGTGCTGAGGGAGTGCCGCACTGTCGGAGGGTCAGTGCTGAGGGAGTGCCGCACTGTCGGAGGGTCAGTGCTGAGGGAGTGCCGCACTGTCGGAGGGTCAGTGCTGAGGGAGTGCTGCACTGTCGGAGGGTCAGTACTGAGGGAGTGGGCACTGTCAGAGGGTCAGTGCTGAGGGAGTGGGCACTGTCAGAGGGTCAGTGCTGAGGGAGTGGGCACTGTCGGAGGGTCAGTGCTGAGGGAGTGGGCACTGTCGGAGGGTCAGTGCTGAGGGAGTGGGCACTGTCGGAGGGTCAGTGCTATGGGAGTGGGCACTGTCGGAGGGTCAGTGCTAAGGGAGTGGACACTGTCAGAGGGTCAGTGCTAAGGGAGTGCCACACTGGCAGAGGGTCAGTGCTGAGGGAGTGGGCACTGCCGGACGGTCAGTGCTGAGGGAGTGCGCACTGTCGGAGGGTCAGTGCTGAGGGAGTGCCGCACTGTCAGAGAGGGTCGAGGGAGTGGGCACTGTCACAGGGTCAGTACTGAGGGTGTGGGCACAGTCAGATGGTCAGTGCTGAGGGAGTGGGCACTGTCAGACGGTCAGTGCTGAGGGAGTGCCGCACTGTCAAGAGACGGTCGAGGGAGTGGGCACTGTCAGAGGGTCAGTGCTGAGGGAATGACGCACTTTCAGAGGGTCAGTGCTGAGGGAGTGAGCACTGTCAGAGGGTCAGTGCTGAGGGAGTGGGCACTGTGGGAGGGTCAGTGCTGAGGGAGTGCCGCACTGGCAGAGGGTCAGTGCTGAGGGAGTGAGCACTGTCGGAGGGTCAGTGCTGAGGGAGTGGGCACTGTGGGAGGGTCAGTGCTGAGGGAGTGCCGCACTGTCAGAGGGTGAGTGCTGAGGGAGTGGGCACTGTGAGAGGGTCAGTGCTGAGGGAGTGGGCACTGTGGGAGGGTCAGTGCTGAGGAAGTGCAGCACTTCAGAAGGTGAGTGCTGAGGTCGTGGGCACGGTCAGAGGGTCGGTGCTGAGGGAGTGCCGCACTGTCGGAGGGTCAGCGCTGAGGGAGTGGGCACTATTGGAGGGTCAGTACTGAGGGAGTGCCGCACTGTGGGAGGTCAGTGCTAAGGGAGTGCCGCACTGTCAGAGAGGGTCAGTGCTGAGGGAGTGGGCACAGTCAGAGTGTCAGTGCTGAGGGAGTGGGCACAGTCAGAGGGTCAGTGCTGAGGGAGTGCCGCACTGGCAGAGGGTCAGTGCTGAGGGAGTGCCGCACTGGCAGAGGCTCAGTGCTGAGGGAGTGCCGTACTGGCAGAGGGTGAGTGCTGAGGGAGTGCCGTACTGGCAGAGGGTGAGTGCTGAGGGAGTGGGCACTATTGGAGGGTCAGTGCTGAGGGAGTGCCGCACTGTCAGAGGGTCAGTGCTGAGGGAGTGAGCACTGTCGGAGGGTCAGTGCTGAGGGAGTGGGCACTGTCAGAGGGTCAGTGTTGAGGGAGTGGGTACTGTCGGAGGGTCAGTGCTGAGGGAGTGCCGCACTTTCAGAGGGTCAGTGCTGAGGGAGTGGGCACTGTGGGAGGGTCAGTGCTGAGGGAGTGCCGCACTGTCAGAGGGTCAGTACTGAGGAGGTGGGCATTGTGGGAGGGTCAGTGCTGAGGGAATGACGCACTTTCAGAGGGTCAGTGATGAGGGAGTGGGCACTGTCAGAGGGTCAGTGCTGAGGGAGTGAGCACTGTCAGAGGGTCAGTGCTGAGGGAGTGAGCACTGTCGGAGGGTCAGTGCTCAGGGAGTGGGCACTGTGAGAGGGTCAGTGTTGAGGGAGTGGGTACTGTCGGAGGGTCAGTGCTGAGGGAGTGCCGCACTTTCAGAGGGTCAGTGCTGAAGGAGTGGGCACTGTCGGAGGGTCAGTGCTGAGGGAGTGCCGCACTTTCAGAGGGTCAGTGCTGAAGGAGTGGGCACTGTGGGAGGGTCAGTGCTGAGGGAGTGCCGCACTTTCAGAGGGTCAGTGCTGAGGGAGTGGGCACTGTGGGAGGGTCAGTGCCGAGGGAGTGCCGCACTGGCAGAGGGTGAGTGAGTGAGGAAGTGGGCACTGTTGGAGGGTCAGTGCTGAGGGAGTGAGCACTGTCGGAGGGTCAGTGCTGAGGGAGTGAGCACTGTCGGAGGGTCAGTGCTGAGGGAATGCCGCACTGGCAGAGGCTCAGTGCTGAGGGAGTGCCGCACTGGCAGAGGCTCAGTGCTGAGGGAGTGCCGCACTGGCAGAGGGTGAGTGCTGAGGGAGTGCCGCACTGGCAGAGGGTGAGTGCTGAGGAAGTGGGCACTGTCGGAGGGTCAGTGCTGAGGGAGTGGGCACTGTGAGAGGGTCAGTGCTGAGGGAGTGAGCACTGTCGGAGGGTCAGTGCTGAGGGAGTGGGCACTGTGAGAGGGTCAGTGCTGAGGGAGTGGGCACTGTGAGAGGGTCAGTGCTGAGGGAGTGCCGCACTGTCAGAGGGTCAGTGCTGAGGGAGTGGGCACTGTCAGAGGGTCAGTGCTGAGTGAGTGCCGCACCGTCGCAAGGTCAGTGCTGAGGGAGTGCCGCACTGTCGGAGGGTCAGTGCTGAGGGAGTGCCGCACTGTCGGAGGGTCAGTGCTGAGGGAGTGCCGCACTGTCGGAGGGTCAGTGCTGAGGGAGTGCCGCACTGGCTGAGGCTCAGTGCTGAGGGAGTGGGCACGGTCGGAGGGTCAGTGCTGAGGGAGTGCCGCACTGTCGGAGGGTCAGTGCTGAGGGAGTGCCGCACTGGCTGAGGCTCAGTGCTGAGGGAGTGCCGCACTGTCAGAGGGTCAGTGCTGAGGGAGTGCCGCACTGTCAGAGGGTCAGTGCTGAGGGACTGCCGCACTGTCGGAGGGTCAGTGCTGAGGGAGTGCCGCACTGGCTGAGGCACAGTGCTGAGGGAGTGGGCACTGTCGGAGGGTCAGTGCTGAGGGAGTGCCGCACGTGCTGAGGGAAGTGGGCACTGTCGGAGGGTCAGTGCTGAGGAGTGCCGCACTGTCAGAGGGTCAGTGCTGAGAGAGTGCCGCACTGTCAGAGGGTCAGTGCTGAGGAGAGTGCCGCACTGTCAGAGGGTCAGTGCTGAGGGAGTGCCGCACTGTCAGGGGTCGTGCTGAGGGGTGCGCACTGTCAGAGGGTCAGTGCTGAGGGAGTGCCGCACTGTCAGAGGGTCAGTGCTGAGGGAGTGCCGCACTGTGGAGAGGTCAGTGCTGAGGGAGTGGGCACTGTGGGAGGGGTCAGTGCTGAGGGAGTGCCGCACTGGCAGAGGGCTCAGTGCTGAGGGAGGGCCGCACTGGCAGAGGCTCAGTGCTGAGGGAGTGCGGCACTGGCAGAGGGTGAGTGCTGAGGGAGTGCCGCACTGTCAGAGGGTCAGTGCTGAGGGAGTGCCGCACTGTCAGAGGGTCAGTGCTGAGGGAGGTGCCGCACTGTCAGAGGGTCAGTGCTGAGGGAGTGCCGCACTGTCAGAGGGTCAGTGGTTGAGGGAGTGGGCACTGTGGGAGGGTCAGTGCTGAGGGAGTGCCGCACTGGCAGAGGCTCAGTGCTGAGGGAGTTGCCGGCACTGGCAGAGGCTCAGTGCTGAGGGAGTGCCGCACTGGCAGAGGGTGAGTGCTGAGGAAGGTGGGCACTGTCGGAGGGTCAGTGCTGAGGGAGTGGGCACTGTGAGAGGGTCAGTGCTGAGGGAGTGAGCACTGTCGGGAGGGTCAGTGCTGAGGGAGTGGGCACTGTGAGAGGGTCAGTGCTGAGGGAGTGGGTACTGTCGGAGGGTCAGTGCTGAGGGAGTGCCGCACTGTCAGAGGGTCAGTACTGAGGAGGTGGGCACTGTGGGAGGGTCAGTGCTGAGGGAATGACGCACTTTCAGAGGGTCAGTGCTGAGGGAGTGGGCACTGTCAGAGGGTCAGTGCTGAGGGAGTGAGCACTGTCAGAGGGTCAGTGCTGAGGGAGTGAGCACTGTCGGAGGGTCAGTGTTGAGGGAGTGAGCACTGTCGGAGGGTCAGTGCTGAGGGAGTGGGCACTGTCAGAGGGTCAGTGCTGAGGGAGTGGGCTCGTCGGAAGGGTCAGTGCTGAGGAGTGCCCGCACTGGCAGAGGGTGAGTGGGGAGGAAGTGGGCACTATTGGAGGGTCAGTGCTGAGGGAGTGGGCACTGTCGGAGGGTCAGTGCTGAGGGAGTGCCGCACTGTCAGAGGGTCAGTGCTGAGTGAGTGCCGCACTGGCAGAGGGTGAGTGCTGAGGAAGTTGGGCACTAATGGAGGGTCAGTGCTGAGGGAGTGGGCACTGTCAGAGGGTCAGTACTGAGGGAGCGCCGCACTCTCGGGAGAGTCAGCGCTGAGGGAGTGCCGCACTATCGGAGGGTCAGTGCTGAGGGAGTGCCGCACTATCGGAGGGTCAGTGCTGAGGGTGTGCTGCACTGTCGGACGGTCAGTACTGAGGGGAGTGCCGCACTGTTGGACAGTCAGTGCTGAAGGAGTGGGTACTGTCAAAGAGTCAGTGCTGAGGGAGTGGGCACTGTCAGAGGGTCTGCGCCTGAGGGAGTGCCACACTGTCAGAGGGTCAGTGCTGAGGGAGTGGGCACTGTCGGACGGTCCAGTGCTGAGGGAGTGCCGCACTGTCGGAGGGTCAGTGCTGAGGGAGTGGGCACTGTCAGAAGGTCAGTGCTGAGGGAGTGCCTCACTGGCAGAGGGTCAGTGCTGAGGGAGTGCCGCACTGGCAGAGGCTCAGTGCTGAGGGAGTGCCGCACAGGCAGAGGGTGAGTGCTGAGGAAGTGGGCACTATTGGAGGGTCAGTGCTGAGGGGAGTGGGCACTGTCAGAGGGTCAGTACTGAGGGAGCGCCGCACTGTCGGGAGGGTCAGCGCTGAGGGAGTGTCCCACTGTCGGAGGGTCAGTGCTGAGGGAGTGGGCACTGGCAGAGGGTCAGTGCTGAGGGAGTGCCGCACTGGCAGAGGGTCAGTGCTGAGGGAGTGCCGCACTGGCAGAGGGTCAGTGCTGAGGGAGTGGGCACTGTCGGAGGGTCAGTGCTGAGGGAGTGGGTACTGTCAGAAGGTCAGTGCTGAGGGAGTGCCACACTGTCGGAGGGTCAGTGCTGAGGGAGTGGGCACTGGCAGAGGATCAGTGCTGAGGGAGTGGGCACTGTCAGACGGTCAGTGCTGAGGGAGTGGCCGCACTGTCAGAAGGTCAGTGCTGAGGGAGTGCCGCACTGTCGGAGGGTCAGTGCTGAGGGAGTGCCCGCACTGTCGGAGGGTCAGTGCTGAGGGAGTGCCGCACTGTCGGAGGGTCAGTGCTGAGGGAGTGCCGCACTGTCGGAGGGGTCAGTGCTGAGGGAGTGCCGCACTGTCGGAGGGTCAGTACTGAGGGAGTGGGCACTGTCAGAGGGTCAGTGCTGAGGGAGTGGGCACTGTCAGAGGGTCAGTGCTATGGGAGTGGCACTGTCGGAGGGTCAGTGCTAAGGGAGTGGACACTGTCGGAGGGTCAGTGCTAAGGGAGTGCCACACTGGCAGAGGGTCAGTGCTGAGGGAGTGGGCACTGCCGGACGGTCAGTGCTGAGGGAGTGCGCACTGTCGGAGGGTCAGTGCTGAGGGAGTGCCGCACTGTCAGAGAGGGTCGAGGGAGTGGGCACTGTCACAGGGTCAGTACTGAGGGTGTGGGCACAGTCAGACGGTCAGTGCTGAGGGAGTGGGCACTGTCAGACGGTCAGTGCTGAGGGAGTGCCGCACTGTCAGAGACGGTCGAGGGAGTGGGCACTGTCAGAGGGTCAGTGCTGAGGGATGACGCACTTTCAGAGGGTCAGTGCTGAGGGAGTGAGCACTGTCAGAGGGTCAGTTGCTGAGGGAGTGGGCACTGTGGGAGGGTCAGTGCTGAGGGAGTGCCGCACTGGCAGAGGGTCAGTGCTGAGGGAGTGGGCACTGTGGAGGGTGAGTGCTGAGGGAGTGCCGCACTGTCAGAGGGTGAGTCAGAGGGTGAGTGCTGAGGGAGTGCCGCACTGTCAGAGGGTGAGTGCTGAGGGAGTGGGCACTGTGAGAGGGTCAGTGCTGAGGGAGTGGGCACTGTGGGAGGGTCAGTGCTGAGGAAGTGCAGCACTTCAGAAGGTGAGTGCTGAGGTCGTGGGCACGGTCAGAGGGTCGGTGCTGAGGGAGTGCCGCACTGTCGGAGGGTCAGTGCTGAGGGAGCGCCGCACTGTCGGAGGGTCAGCGCTGAGGGAGTGCCGCACTGTGGGAGGGTCAGTGCTAAGGGAGTGCCGCACTGTCAGAGAGGGTCAGTGCTGAGGGAGTGGGCACAGTCAGAGTGTCAGTGCTGAGGGAGTGGGCACAGTCAGAGGGTCAGTGCTGAGGGAGTGCCGCACTGGCAGAGGCTCAGTGCTGAGGGAGTGCCGTACTGGCAGAGGGTCAGTGCTGAGGGAGTGAGCACTGTCGGAGGGTCAGTGCTGAGGGAGTGCCGCACTGTCGGAGGGTCAGTACTGAGGGAGTGGGCACTGTCAGAGGGTCAGTGCTGAGGGAGTGGGCACTGTCGGAGGGTCAGTGCTATGGGAGTGGGCACTGTCGGAGGGTCAGTGCTAAGGGAGTGGACACTGTCGGAGGGTCAGTGCTAAGGGAGTGCCACACTGGCAGAGGGTCAGTGCTGAGGGAGTGGGCACTGCCGGACGGTCAGTGCTGAGGGAGTGCGCACTGTCGGAGGGTCAGTGCTGAGGGAGTGCCGCACTGTCAGAGAGGGTCGAGGGAGTGGGCACTGTCACAGGGTCAGTACTGAGGGTGTGGGCACAGTCAGACGGTCAGTGCTGAGGGAGTGGGCACTGTCAGACGGTCAGTGCTGAGGGAGTGGGCACTGTCAGAGGGTCAGTGTTGAGGGAGTGGGTACTGTCGGAGGGTCAGTGCTGAGGGAGTGCCGCACTTTCAGAGGGTCAGTGCTGAGGGAGTGGGCACTGTGGGAGGGTCAGTGCTGAGGGAGTGCCGCACTGTCAGAGGGTCAGTACTGAGGAGGTGGGCATTGTGGGAGGGTCAGTGCTGAGGGAATGACGCACTTTCAGAGGGTCAGTGCTGAGGGAGTGGGCACTGTCAGAGGGTCAGTGCTGAGGGAGTGAGCACTGTCAGAGGGTCAGTGCTGAGGGAGTGAGCACTGTCGGAGGGTCAGTGCTCAGGGAGTGGGCACTGTGAGAGGGTCAGTGTTGAGGGAGTGGGTACTGTCGGAGGGTCAGTGCTGAGGGAGTGCCGCACTTTCAGAGGGTCAGTGCTGAAGGAGTGGGCACTGTGGGAGGGTCAGTGCTGAGGGAGTGCCGCACTTTCAGAGGGTCAGTGCTGAGGGAGTGGGCACTGTGGGAGGGTCAGTGCCGAGGGAGTGCCGCACTGGCAGAGGGTGAGTGAGTGAGGAAGTGGGCACTGTTGGAGGGTCAGTGCTGAGGGAGTGGGCACTGTCAGAGAGTCAGTGCTGAGGGAGTGAGCACTGTCGGAGGGTCAGTGCTGAGGGAGTGGGCACTGTGGGAGGGTCAGTGCTGAGGGAGTGCCGCACTGGCAGAGGCTCAGTGCTGAGGGACTGCCCCACTGGCAGAGGCTCAGTGCTGAGGGAGTGCCGCACTGGCAGAGGGTGAGTGCTGAGGGAGTGCCGCACTGGCAGAGGGTGAGTGCTGAGGAAGTGGGCACTGTCGGAGGGTCAGTGCTGAGGGAGTGGGCACTGTGAGAGGGTCAGTGCTGAGGGAGTGAGCACTGTCGGAGGGTCAGTGCTGAGGGAGTGGGCACTGTGAGAGGGTCAGTGCTGATGGAGTGGGCACTGTGAGAGGGTCAGTGCTGAGGGAGTGCCGCACTGTCAGAGGGTCAGTGCTGAGGGAGTGGGCACTGTCAGAGGGTCAGTGCTGAGTGAGTGCCGCACCGTCGCAAGGTCAGTGCTGAGGGAGTGCCGCACTGTCGGAGGGTCAGTGCTGAGGGAGTGCCGCACTGTCGGAGGGTCAGTGCTGAGGGAGTGCCGCACTGTCGGAGGGTCAGTGCTGAGGGAGTGCCGCACTGTCGGAGGGTCAGTGCTGAGGGAGTGCCGCACTGTCGGAGGGTCAGTGCTGAGGGAGTGCCGCACTGGCTGAGGCTCAGTGCTGAGGGAGTGGGCACGGTCGGAGGGTCAGTGCTGAGGGAGTGCCGCACTGTCGGAGGGTCAGTGCTGAGGGAGTGCCGCACTGGCTGAGGCTCAGTGCTGAGGGAGTGGGCACTGTCGGAGGGTCAGTGCTGAGGGACTGCCGCACTGGCAGAGGGTCAGTGCTGAGGGAGTGCCGCACTGTCAGAGGGTCAGTGCTGAGGGAGTGGGCACTGTGGGAGGGTCAGTGCTGAGGGAGTGCCGCACTGGCAGAGGCTCAGTGCTGAGGGACTGCCGCACTGGCAGAGGCTCAGTGCTGAGGGAGTGCGGCACTGGCAGAGGGTGAGTGCTGAGGGAATGCGGCACTGGCAGAGGGTGAGTGCTGAGGGAGTGCCGCACTGGCAGAGGGTGGAGTGCTGAGGAAGTGGGCACTGTCGGAGGGTCAGTGCTGAGGGAGTGGGCACTGTCGGAGGGTCAGTGCTGAGGGAGTGAGCACTGTCGGAGGGTCAGTGCTGAGGGAGTGGGTACTGTCGGAGGGTCAGTGCTGAGGGAGTGCCGCACTGTCAGAGGGTCAGTACTGAGGAGGTGGGCACTGTGGGAGGGTCAGTGCTGAGGGAATGACGCACTTTCAGAGGGTCAGTGCTGAGGGAGTGGGCACTGTCAGAGGGTCAGTGCTGAGGGAGTGAGCACTGTCAGAGGGTCAGTGCTGAGGGAGTGAGCACTGTCGGAGGGTCAGTGTTGAGGGAGTGAGCACTGTCGGAGGGTCAGTGCTGAGGGAGTGGGCACTGTCAGAGGGTCAGTGCTGAGGGAGTGGGCTCCGTCGGAGGGTCAGTGCTGAGGGAGTGCCGCACTGGCAGAGGGTGAGTGGGGAGGAAGTGGGCACTATTGGAGGGTCAGTGCTGAGGGAGTGGGCACTGTCGGAGGGTCAGTGCTGAGGGAGTGCCGCACTGTCAGAGGGTCAGTGCTGAGGGAGTGGGCACTGTCAGAGGGTCAGTGCTGAGTGAGTGCTGCACTGTCGGAGGGTCAGTGCTGAGGGAGCGCCGCACTGTCGGAGGGTCAGCGCTGAGGGAGTGCCGCACTGTGGGCGGGTCAGTGCTAAGGGAGTGCCGCACTGTCAGAGAGGGTCAGTGCTGAGGGAGTGGGCACAGTCAGAGTGTCAGTGCTGAGGGAGTGGGCACAGTCAGAGGGTCAGTGCTGAGGGAGTGCCGCACTGGCAGAGGGTCAGTGCTGAGGGAGTGCCGCACTGGCAGAGGCTCAGTGCTGAGGGAGTGCCGCACTGGCAGAGGGTCAGTGCTGAGGGAGTGCCGCACTGGCAGAGGCTCAGTGCTGAGGGAGTGCCGTACTGGCAGAGGGTCAGTGCTGAGGGAGTGAGCACTGTCGGAGGGTCAGTGCTGAGGGAGTGGGCACTGTGAGAGGGTCAGTGTTGAGGGAGTGGGTACTGTCGGAGGGTCAGTGCTGAGGGAGTGCCGCACTTTCAGAGGGTCAGTGCTGAGGGAGTGGGCACTGTGGGAGGGTCAGTGCTGAGGGAGTGCCGCACTGTCAGAGGGTCAGTACTGAGGAGGTGGGCATTGTGGGAGGGTCAGTGCTGAGGGAATGACGCACTTTCAGAGGGTCAGTGCTGAGGGAGTGGGCACTGTCAGAGGGTCAGTACTGAGGGAGTGAGCACTGTCAGAGGGTCAGTGCTGAGGGAGTGAGCACTGTCGGAGGGTCAGTGCTCAGGGAGTGGGCACTGTCGGAGGGTCAGTGCTGAGGGAGTGGGCACTGTCGGAGGGTCAGTGTTGAGGGAGTGGGTACTGTCGGAGGGTCAGTGCTGAGGGAGTGCCGCACTTTCAGAGGGTCAGTGCTGAAGGAGTGGGCACTGTGGGAGGGTCAGTGCTGAGGGAGTGGCCACTGTGGGAGGGTCAGTGCCGAGGGAGTGCCGCACTGGCAGAGGGTGAGTGAGTGAGGAAGTGGGCACTGTTGGAGGGTCAGTGCTGAGGGACTGCCGCACTGTTGGAGGGTCAGTGCTGAGGGAGTGGGCACTGTGGGAGGGTCAGTGCTGAGGGAGTGCCGCACTGGCAGAAGCTCAGTGCTGAGGGAGTGCCGCACTGGCAGAGGGTGAGTGCTGAGGGAGTGCCGCACTGGCAGAGGGTGAGTGCTGAGGAAGTGGGCACTGTCGGAGGGTCAGTGCTGAGGGAGTGAGCACTGTCGGAGGGTCAGTGCTGAGGGAGTGGGCACTGTGAGAGGGTCAGTGCTGATGGAGTGGGCACTGTGAGAGGGTCAGTGCTGAGGGAGTGCCGCACTGTCAGAGGGCCAGTGCTGAGGGAGTGGGCACTGTCAGAGGGTCAGTGCTGAGTGAGTGCCGCACCGTCGCAAGGTCAGTGCTGAGGGAGTGCCGCACTGTCGGAGGGTCAGTGCTGAGGGAGTGCCGCACTGTCGGAGGGTCAGTGCTGAGGGAGTGCCGCACTGTCGGAGGGTCAGTGCTGAGGGAGTGCCGCACTGTCGGAGGGTCAGTGCTGAGGGAGTGCCGCACTGTCGGAGGGTCAGTGCTGAGGGAGTGCCGCACTGGCTGAGGCTCAGTGCTGAGGGAGTGGGCACGGTCGGAGGGTCAGTGCTGAGGGAGTGCCGCACTGTCGGAGGGTCAGTGCTGAGGGAGTGCCGCACTGGCTGAGGCTCAGTGCTGAGGGAGTGGGCACTGTCGGAGGGTCAGTGCTGAGGGACTGCCGCACTGTCAGAGGGTCAGTGCTGAGGGAGTGCCGCACTGTCAGAGGGTCAGTGCTGAGGGAGTGGGCACTGTGGGAGGGTCAGTGCTGAGGGAGTGCCGCACTGGCAGAGGCTCAGTGCTGAGGGACTGCCGCACTGTCAGAGGCTCAGTGCTGAGGGAGTGCGGCACTGGCAGAGGGTGAGTGCTGAGGGAGTGCGGCACTGGCAGAGGGTGAGTGCTGAGGGAGTGCCGCACTGGCTGAGGCTCAGTGCTGAGGAAGTGGGCACTGTCGGAGGGTCAGTGCTGAGGGAGTGGGCACTGTCGGAGGGTCAGTGCTGAGGGAGTGAGCACTGTCGGAGGGTCAGTGCTGAGGGAGTGAGCACTGTCGGAGGGTCAGTGCTGAGGGAGTGGGTACTGTCGGAGGGTCAGTGCTGAGGGAGTGCCGCACTGTCAGAGGGTCAGTACTGAGGAGGTGGGCACTGTGGGAGGGTCAGTGCTGAGGGAATGACGCACTTTCAGAGGGTCAGTGCTGAGGGAGTGGGCACTGTCAGAGGGTCAGTGCTGAGGGAGTGAGCACTGTCAGAGGGTCAGTGCTGAGGGAGTGAGCACTGTCAGAGGGTCAGTGTTGAGGGAGTGAGCACTGTCGGAGGGTCAGTGCTGAGGGAGTGGGCACTGTCAGAGGGTCAGTGCTGAGGGAGTGGGCTCCGTCGGAGGGTCAGTGCTGAGGGAGTGCCGCACTGGCAGAGGGTGAGTGGGGAGGAAGTGGGCACTATTGGAGGGTCAGTGCTGAGGGAGTGGGCACTGTCGGAGGGTCAGTGCTGAGGGAGTGCCGCACTGTCAGAGGGTCAGTGCTGAGGGAGTGGGCACTGTCAGAGGGTCAGTGCTGAGGGAGTGCCGCACTGTCAGAGGGTCAGTGCTGAGGAGGTGGGCACTGTCAGAGGGTCAGTGCTGAGGGAGTGGGCACTGTCAGAGGGTCAGTGCTGAGGGAGTGCTGCACTGTCGGAGGGTCAGTGCTGAGTGAGTGCCGCACTGTCGGACGGTCAGTACTGAGGGAGTGCCGCACTGTCGGAGGGTCAGTGCTGAGGGAGTGGGCACTGTCAGAGGGTCAGTGCTGAGGGAGTGGGCACTGTCAGAGGGTCAGTGCTGAGGGAGTGCCGCACTGTCAGAGGGTGAGTGCTGAGGAAGTGGGCACTATTGGAGGGTCAGTGCTGATGGAGTGGGCACTGTCAGAGGGTCAGTGCTGAGTGAGTGCCGCACCGTCGCAAGGTCAGTGCTGAGGGAGTGCCGCACTGTCGGAGGGTCAGTGCTGAGGGAGTGCCGCACTGTCGGAGGGTCAGTGCTGAGGGAGTGCCGCACTGTCGGAGGGTCAGTGCTGAGGGAGTGCCGCACTGTCGGACGGTCAGTTCTGAGGGAGTGCCGCACTGTCAGAGGGTCAGTGCTGAGGGAGTGGGCACTGTCAGAGGGTCAGTGCTGAGTGAGTGCCGCACCGTCGCAAGGTCAGTGCTGAGGGAGTGCCGCACTGTCGGAGGGTCAGTGCTGAGGGAGTGCCGCACTGTCGGAGGGTCAGTGCTGAGGGAGTGCCGCACTGTCGGAGGGTCAGTGCTGAGGGAGTGCCGCACTGTCGGAGGGTCAGTGCTGAGGGAGTGCCGCACTGACTGAGGCTCAGTGCTGAGGGAGTGGGCACGGTCGGAGGGTCAGTGCTGAGGGAGTGCCGCACTGTCGGAGGGTCAGTGCTGAGGGAGTGCCGCACTGGCTGAGGCTCAGTGCTGAGGGAGTGAGCACTGTCGGAGGGTCAGTGCTGAGGGAGTGAGCACTGTCGGAGGGTCAGTGCTGAGGGAATGCCGCACTTTCAGAGAGTCAGTGCTGAAGGAGTGGGCACTGTGAGAGGGTCAGTGTCGAGGGAGTGCCGCACTGTCGGAGGGTCAGTGCTGAGGGAGTACCGCACTATCGGAGGGTCAGTGCTGAGGGAGTGCTGCACTGTCGGACGGTCAGTACTGAGGGAGTGCCGCACTTTCAGAGGGTCAGTGCTGAGGGAGTGGGCACTGTCAGAGGGTCAGTGATGAGGGAGTGGGCACTGTGGGAGGGTCAGTGCTGAGGGAGTGCCGCACTGTCAGAGGGTCAGTGCTGAGGGAGTGCCGCACTTTCAGAGGGTCAGTGCTGAGGGAGTGGGCACTGTGGGAGGGTCAGTGCTCAGAGAGTGGGCACTGTGAGAGGGTCAGTGTTGAGGGAGTGGGTACTGTCGGAGGGTCAGTGCTGAGGGAGTGCCGCCCTGTCAGAGGGTCAGTACTGAGGAGGTGGGCATTGTGGGAGGGTCAGTGCTGAGGGAATGACGCACTTTCAGAGGGTCAGTGCTGAGGGAGTGAGCACTGTCGGAGGGTCAGTGCTCAGAGAGTGGGCACTGTGAGAGGGTCAGTGTTGAGGGAGTGGGTACTGTCGGAGGGTCAGTGCTGAGGGAGTGCCGCACTTTCAGAGGGTCAGTGCTGAAGGAGTGGGCACTGTGGGAGGGTCAGTGCTGAGGGAGTGCCGCACTTTCAGAGGGTCAGTGCTGAGGGAGTGGGCACTGTGGGAGGGTCAGTGCCGAGGGAGTGCCGCACTGGCAGAGGGTGAGTGAGTGAGGAAGTGGGCACTGGTGGAGGGTCAGTGCTGAGGGAGTGGGCACTGTCAGAGAGTCAGTGCTGAGGGAGTGAGCACTGTCGGAGGGTCAGTGCTGAGGGAGTGAGCACTGTCGGAGGGTCAGTGCTGAGGGAATACCGCACTATCGGAGGGTCAGTGCTGAGGGAGTGCTGCACTGTCGGACGGTCAGTACTGAGGGAGTGGGCACTGTCGGAGGGTCAGTGCTGAGGGAGTGCCGCACTGTCGGAGGGTCAGTGCTGAGGGAGTGCTGCACTGTCGGACGGTCAGTACTGAGGGAGTGGGCACTGTCGGAGGGTCAGTGCTGAGGGAGTGCCGCACTGTCGGAGGGTCAGTGCTGAGGGAGTGCTGCACTGTCGGACGGTCAGTACTGAGGGAGTGAGCACTGTCGGAGGGTCAGTGCTGAGGGAATACCGCACTATCGGAGGGTCAGTGCTGAGGGAGTGCCGCACTGTCGGAGGGTCAGTGCTGAGGGAGTGGGCACTGTCGGAGGGTCAGTGCTGAGGGAGTGCCGCACTGTCGGAGGGTCAGTGCTGAGGGAGTGCTGCACTGTCGGACGGTCAGTACTGAGGGAGTGCCGCACTGTTGGACAGTCAGTGCTGAGGGAGTGAGCACTGTCGGAGGGTCAGTGCTGAGGGAATGCCGCACTTTCAGAGAGTCAGTGCTGAAGGAGTGGGCACTGTGAGAGGGTCAGTGTCGAGGGAGTGCCGCACTGGCAGGGGATCAGTGCTGAGGGAGTGGGCACTATTGGAGGGTCAGTGCTGAGGGTGTGCCGCACTGTCGGAGGGTCAGTGCTGAGGGAGTGCCGCACTATCGGAGGGTCAGTGCTGAGGGAGTGCCGCACTATCGGAGGGTCAGTGCTGAGGGAGTGCCGCACTATCGGAGGGTCAGTGCTGAGGGAGTGCCGCACAGGCAGAGGGTGAGTGCTGAGGAAGTGGGCACTATTGGAGGGTCAGTGCTGAGGGAGTGGGCACTGTCAGAGGGTCAGTGCTGAGGGAGTGGGCACTGTCAGAGGGTCAGTGCTGAGGGAGTGCCGCACTATCGGAGGGTCAGTGCTGAGGGAGTGCCGCACTATCGGAGGGTCAGTGCTGAGGGAGTGCCGCACTATCGGAGGGTCAGTGCTGAGGGAGTGCCGCACTGTCGGAGAGTCAATGCTGAGGGAGTGGGCACTGTCGGACGGTCAGTGCTGAGGGAGTGCCGCACTGTCGGAGGGTCAGTGCTGAGGGAGTGGGCACTGTCGGACGGTCAGTGCTGAGGGAGTGCCGCACTGTCGGAGGGTCAGTGCTGAGGGAGTGGGCACTGTCAGAAGGTCAGTGCTGAGGGACTGCCTCACTGGCAGAGGGTCAGTGCTGAGGGAGTGCCGCACTGTCGGAGGGTCAGTGCTGAGGGAGTGGGCACTGTCAGAAGGTCAGTGCTGAGGGACTGCCTCACTGGCAGAGGGTCAGTGCTGAGGGAGTGCCGCACTGGCAGAGGCTCAGTGCTGAGGGAGTGCCGCACAGGCAGAGGGTGAGTGCTGAGGAAGTGGGCACTATTGGAGGGTCAGTGCTGAGGGAGTGGGCACTGTCAGAGGGTCAGTGCTGAGGGAGTGGGCACTGTCGGAGGGTCAGCGCTGAGGGAGCGCCGCACCGTCGGGAGGGTCAGCGCTGAGGGAGTGTCCCACTGTCGGAGGGTCAGTGCTGAGGGTGTGCCGCACTGTCGGGAGGGTCAGCGCTGAGGGAGTGTCCCACTGTCGGAGGGTCAGTGCTGAGGGTGTGCCGCACTGTCGGAGGGTCAGTGCTGAGGGAGTGCCGCACTATCGGAGGGTCAGTGCTGAGGGAGTGCTGCACTGTCGGACGGTCAGTACTGAGGGAGTGGGCACTGTCAGAGGGTCAGTGCTGAGGGAGTGGGTACTGTCAAAGAGTCAGTGCTGAGGGAGTGGGCACTGTCGGACGGTCAGTGCTGAGGGAGTGGGCACTGTCAGAGGGTCTGCGCTGAGGGAGTGCCACACTGTCAGAGGGTCAGTGCTGAGGGAGTGGGCACTGTCGGACGGTCAGTGCTGAGGGAGTGGGCACTGTCAGAGGGTCAGTGCTGAGGGAGTGCCGCACTGTCGGGAGGGTCAGCGCTGAGGGAGTGCTGCACTGTCGGAGGGTCAGTGCTGAGGGAGTGCCGCACTGTCAGAGGGTCAGTACTGAGGAGGTGGGTACTGTCAGAGGGTCAGTGCTGAGGGAGTGAGCACTGTCGGAGGGCCAGTGCTGAGGGAGTGGGCACTGTCGGAGGGTCAGCGCTGAGGGAGCGCCGCACCGTCGGGAGGGTCAGCGCTGAGGGAGTGTCCCACTGTCGGAGGGTCAGTGCTGAGGGTGTGCCGCACTGTCGGGAGGGTCAGCGCTGAGGGAGTGTCCCACTGTCGGAGGGTCAGTGCTGAGGGTGTGCCGCACTGTCGGAGGGTCAGTGCTGAGGGAGTGCCGCACTATCGGAGGGTCAGTGCTGAGGGAGTGCTGCACTGTCGGACGGTCAGTACTGAGGGAGTGGGCACTGTCAGAGGGTCAGTGCTGAGGGAGTGGGTACTGTCAAAGAGTCAGTGCTGAGGGAGTGGGCACTGTCGGACGGTCAGTGCTGAGGGAGTGGGCACTGTCAGAGGGTCTGCGCTGAGGGAGTGCCACACTGTCAGAGGGTCAGTGCTGAGGGAGTGGGCACTGTCGGACGGTCAGTGCTGAGGGAGTGGGCACTGTCAGAGGGTCAGTGCTGAGGGAGTGCCGCACTGTCGGGAGGGTCAGCGCTGAGGGAGTGCTGCACTGTCGGAGGGTCAGTGCTGAGGGAGTGCCGCACTGTCAGAGGGTCAGTACTGAGGAGGTGGGTACTGTCAGAGGGTCAGTGCTGAGGGAGTGAGCACTGTCGGAGGGCCAGTGCTGAGGGAGTGGGCACTGTCAGAGGGTCAGTGCTGAGGGAGTGGGCACTGTTGGAGGGTCAGTGCTGAGGGAGTGCCGCACTGTCAGAGGGTCAGTGCTGAGTGAGTGCCGCACTGGCAGAGGGTGAGTGCTGAGGAAGTGGGCACTATTGGAGGGTCAGTGCTGAGTGAGTGCCGCACCGTCGCAAGGTCAGTGCTGAGGGAGTGCCGCACTGTCGGAGGGTCAGTGCTGAGGGAGTGCCGCACTGTCGGAGGGTCAGTGCTGAGGGAGTGCCGCACTGTCGGAGGGTCAGTGCTGAGGGAGTGCCGCACTGTCGGAGGGTCAGTGCTGAGGGAGTGCCGCACTGTCGGAGGGTCAGTGCTGAGGGAGTGCCGCACTGTCGGAGGGTCAGTGCTGAGGGAGTGCCGCACTGTTGGAGGGTCAGTGCTGAGGGAGTGCCGCACTGTTGGAGGGTCAGTGCTGAGGGAGTGCCGCACAGGCAGAGGGTGAGTGCTGAGGAAGTGGGCACTGTCAGAGGGTCAGTACTGAGGGAGCGCCGCACTGTCGGGAGGGTCAGCGCTGAGGGAGTGCCGCACTGTCAGAGAGGGTCATGGCTGAGGGAGTGCCGCACTGTTGGAGGGTCAGTACTAAGGGGGTGGGCCCTGTGGGTGGGTCAGTGCTGAGGGAGTGCCGCACTGTCAGAGGGTCAGTGATGAGGGAGTGGGCACTGTCAAAGGGTCAGTGCTGAGGGAGTGAGCACTGTCGGAGGGTCAGTGCTGAGTGAGTGCCGCACTTTTAGACGGTCATGTTGAGGGATTGGGCACTATTGGAGGGTCAGTGCTGAGGGAGTGGGCACTGTCGGAGGGTCAGTGCTGAGGGAGTGCCGCACTGTCGGAGGGTCAGTGCTGAGGGAGTGCCGCACTGTTGGAGGGTCAGTGCTGAGGGAGTGCCGCACTATCGGAGGGTCAGTGCTGAGGGAGTGCCGCACTATCGGAGGGTCAGTGCTGAGGGAGTGGGCACTGTCGGACGGTCAGTACTGAGGGAGTGCCGCACTGTTGGACAGTCAGTGCTGAAGGAGTGGGTACTGTCAAAGAGTCAGTGCTGAGGGAGTGGGCACTGTCAGAGGGTCTGCGCTGAGGGAGTGCCACACTGTCAGAGGGTCAGTGCTGAGGGAGTGGGCACTGTCGGACGGTCAGTGCTGAGGGAGTGCCGCACTGTCGGAGGGTCAGTGCTGAGGGAGTGCCGCACTGTCGGAGGGTCAGTGCTGAGGGAGTGGGCACTGTCAGAAGGTCAGTGCTGAGAGAGTGCCACACTGTCGGCGGGTCAGTGCTGAGGGAGTGGGTACTGTCAGAGGGTCAGTGCTGAGGGAGTGCCGCACTGTCGGAGGGTCAGTGCTGAGGGAGTGGGCACTGTCAGAGGGTCAGTGCTGAAGGAGTGCCGCACTGGCAGAGGGTCAGTGCTGAGGGACTGGGCACTGTCGGAGGGTCATTGCTAAGGGAGTGGGCACTGTCGGAGGGTCAGTGCTGAGGGAGTGCCGCACTTTCGGAGGGTCGGTGCTGAAGGAGTGCCGCGCTATCAGAGAGGGTCGAGGGAGTGGGCACTGTCAGAGGGTCATTACTGAGGGAGTGCCGCACTGGCAGAGGGCCAGTGCTCAGGGAGTGGGCACTGTCAGAGGGTCAGTGCTGAGGGAGTGCCGCACTGTCAGAGAGGGTCATGGCTGAGGGAGTGCCGCACTGTTGGAGGGTCAGTGCTGAGGGAGTGGGCACTGTCAGAGGGTCAGTGCTGAGGGAGTGCTGCACTGTCGGAGGGTCAGTGCTGAGGGAGTGCCGCACTGTCAGACGGTCAGTACTGAGGGAATGCCGCACTGTTGGAGGGTCAGTGCTGAGGGAGTGCCGCACTGGCAGAGGGTCAGTGCTGAGGGAGTGCCGCACTGTCGGCGGGTCAGTGCTGAGGGAGTGCCGCACTGTCAGAGAGGGTCAGTGCTGAGGGAGTGGGCACTGTCAGAGGGTCAGTGCTGAGGGAGTGCCGCACTGTCGGAGGGTCAGTGCTGAGGGAGTGGGCACTGTCAGAAGGTCAGTGCTGAGGGACTGCCTCACTGGCAGAGGGTCAGTGCTGAGGGAGTGGGCACTGTCGGACGGTCAGTGCTGAGGGAGTGCCGCACTGTCGGAGGGTCAGTGCTGAGGGAGTGGGCACTGTCAGAAGGTCAGTGCTGAGAGAGTGCCACACTGTCGGCGGGTCAGTGCTGAGGGAGTGGGTACTGTCAGAGGGTCAGTGCTGAGGGAGTGCCGCACTGTCGGAGGGTCAGTGCTGAGGGAGTGGGCACTGTCAGAGGGTCAGTGCTGAAGGAGTGCCGCACTGGCAGAGGGTCAGTACTGAGGAGGTGGGTACTGTCAGAGGGTCAGTGCTGAGGGAGTGAGCACTGTCGGAGGGCCAGTGCTGAGGGAGTGGGCACTGTCAGAGGGTCAGTGCTGAGGGAGTGGGCACTGTTGGAGGGTCAGTGCTGAGGGAGTGCCGCACTGGCAGAGGGTGAGTGCTGAGGAAGTGGGCACTATTGGAGGGTCAGTGCTGAGTGAGTGCCGCACCGTCGCAAGGTCAGTGCTGAGGGAGTGCCGCACTGTCGGAGGGTCAGTGCTGAGGGAGTGCCGCACTGTCGGAGGGTCAGTGCTGAGGGAGTGCCGCACTGTCGGAGGGTCAGTGCTGAGGGAGTGCCGCACTGTCGGAGGGTCAGTGCTGAGGGAGTGCCGCACTGTCGGAGGGTCAGTGCTGAGGGAGTGCCGCACTGTCGGAGGGTCAGTGCTGAGGGAGTGCCGCACTGTTGGAGGGTCAGTGCTGAGGGAGTGCCGCACAGGCAGAGGGTGAGTGCTGAGGAAGTGGGCACTGTCAGAGGGTCAGTACTGAGGGAGCGCCGCACTGTCGGGAGGGTCAGCGCTGAGGGAGTGCCGCACTGTCAGAGAGGGTCATGGCTGAGGGAGTGCCGCACTGTTGGAGGGTCAGTACTAAGGGGGTGGGCCCTGTGGGTGGGTCAGTGCTGAGGGAGTGCCGCACTGTCAGAGGGTCAGTGATGAGGGAGTGGGCACTGTCAAAGGGTCAGTGCTGAGGGAGTGAGCACTGTCGGAGGGTCAGTGCTGAGTGAGTGCCGCACTTTTAGACGGTCAGTGTTGAGGGATTGGGCACTATTGGAGGGTCAGTGCTGAGGGAGTGGGCACTGTCGGAGGGTCAGTGCTGAGGGAGTGCCGCACTGTCGGAGGGTCAGTGCTGAGGGAGTGCCGCACTGTTGGAGGGTCAGTGCTGAGGGAGTGCCGCACTATCGGAGGGTCAGTGCTGAGGGAGTGCCGCACTATCGGAGGGTCAGTGCTGAGGGAGTGGGCACTGTCGGACGGTCAGTACTGAGGGAGTGCCGCACTGTTGGACAGTCAGTGCTGAAGGAGTGGGTACTGTCAAAGAGTCAGTGCTGAGGGAGTGGGCACTGTCAGAGGGTCTGCGCTGAGGGAGTGCCACACTGTCAGAGGGTCAGTGCTGAGGGAGTGGGCACTGTCGGACGGTCAGTGCTGAGGGAGTGCCGCACTGTCGGAGGGTCAGTGCTGAGGGAGTGGGCACTGTCAGAAGGTCAGTGCTGAGGGACTGCCTCACTGGCAGAGGGTCAGTGCTGAGGGAGTGGGCACTGTCGGACGGTCAGTGCTGAGGGAGTGCCGCACTGTCGGAGGGTCAGTGCTGAGGGAGTGGGCACTGTCAGAAGGTCAGTGCTGAGAGAGTGCCACACTGTCGGCGGGTCAGTGCTGAGGGAGTGGGTACTGTCAGAGGGTCAGTGCTGAGGGAGTGCCGCACTGTCGGAGGGTCAGTGCTGAGGGAGTGGGCACTGTCAGAGGGTCAGTGCTGAAGGAGTGCCGCACTGGCAGAGGGTCAGTGCTGAGGGACTGGGCACTGTCGGAGGGTCATTGCTAAGGGAGTGGGCACTGTCGGAGGGTCAGTGCTGAGGGAGTGCCGCACTTTCGGAGGGTCGGTGCTGAAGGAGTGCCGCGCTATCAGAGAGGGTCGAGGGAGTGGGCACTGTCAGAGGGTCATTACTGAGGGAGTGCCGCACTGGCAGAGGGCCAGTGCTCAGGGAGTGGGCACTGTCAGAGGGTCAGTGCTGAGGGAGTGCCGCACTGTCAGAGAGGGTCATGGCTGAGGGAGTGCCGCACTGTTGGAGGGTCAGTGCTGAGGGAGTGGGCACTGTCAGAGGGTCAGTGCTGAGGGAGTGCTGCACTGTCGGAGGGTCAGTGCTGAGGGAGTGCCGCACTGTCAGACGGTCAGTACTGAGGGAATGCCGCACTGTTGGAGGGTCAGTGCTGAGGGAGTGCCGCACTGGCAGAGGGTCAGTGCTGAGGGAGTGCCGCACTGTCGGCGGGTCAGTGCTGAGGGAGTGCCGCACTGTCAGAGAGGGTCAGTGCTGAGGGAGTGGGCACTGTCAGAGGGTCAGTGCTGAGGGAGTGCCGCACTGTCGGGAGGGTCAGCGCTGAGGGAGTGCTGCACTGTCGGAGGGTCAGTGCTGAGGGAGTGCCGCACTGGCAGAGGGTCAGTGCTGAGGGAGTGCCGCACTGTCGGCGGGTCAGTGCTGAGGGAGTGCCGCACTGTCAGAGAGGGTCAGTGCTGAGGGAGTGCTGCACTGTCGGAGGGTCAGTGCTGAGGGAGTGCCGCACTGTCAGAGGGTCAGTACTGAGGAGGTGGGCACTGTCAGAGGGTCAGTGCTGAGGGAGTGAGCACTGTCAGAGGGTCAGTGCTGAGGGAGTGGGCACTGTCAGAGGGTCACTGCTGAGGGAGTGGGCACTGTCGGATGGTCAGTGCTGAGGGAGTGCCGCACTATCGGAGGGTCAGTGCTGAGGGAGTGGGCACTGTCAGAGGGTCAGTGCTGAGGGAGTGCTGCACTGTCGGAGGGTCAGTGCTGAGGGAGTGCCGCACTGTCAGACGGTCAGTGCTGAGGGAGTGGGCACTGTCAGAGGGTCAGTGCTGAGGGAGTGCTGCACTGTCGGACGGTCAGTACTGAGGGAGTGCCGCACTGTCGGAGGGTCAGTGCTGAGGGAGTGCCGCACTGGCAGAGGGTCAGTGCTGAGGGAGTGCCACACTGTTGGACGGTCAGTGCTGAAGGAGTGGGCACTGTCAGAGAGTCAGTGCTGAGGGAGTGGGCACTGTCAGAGGGTCAGTGCTGAGGGATTGGGCACTATTGGAGGGTCAGTGCTGAGGGAGTGGGCACTGTTGGAGGGTCAGTGCTGAGGGAGTGCCGCACTGTCAGAGGGTCAGTGCTGAGTGAGTGCCGCACTGGCAGAGGGTGAGTGCTGAGGAAGTGGGCACTATTGGAGGGTCAGTGCTGAGTGAGTGCCGCACCGTCGCAAGGTCAGTGCTGAGGGAGTGCCGCACTGTCGGAGGGTCAGTGCTGAGGGAGTGCCGCACTGTCGGAGGGTCAGTGCTGAGGGAGTGCCGCACTGTCGGAGGGTCAGTGCTGAGGGAGTGCCGCACTGTCGGAGGGTCAGTGCTGAGGGAGTGCCGCACTGGCTGAGGCTCAGTGCTGAGGGAGTGGGCACGGTCGGAGGGTCAGGGCTGAGGGAGTGCCGCACTGTCGGAGGGTCAGTGCTGAGGGAGTGCCGCACTGGCTGAGGCTCAGTGCTGAGGGAGTGGGCACTGTCGGAGGGTCAGTGCTGAGGGACTGCCGCACTGTTGGAGGGTCAGTGCTGAGGGAGTGAGCACTGTCGGAGGGTCAGTGCTGAGGGAATGCCGCACTTTCAGAGGGTCAGTGCTGAGGGAGTGCCGCACTGGCAGAGGCTCAGTGCTGAGGGAGTGCCGCACAGGCAGAGGGTGAGTGCTGAGGAAGTGGGCACTATTGGAGGGTCAGTGCTGAGGGAGTGGGCACTGTCAGAGGGTCAGTACTGAGGGAGGGCCGCACTGTCGGGAGGGTCAGCGCTGAGGGAGTGTCCCACTGTCGGAGGGTCAGTGCTGAGGGAGTGGGCACTGTCAGAGGGTCAGTGCTGAGGGAGTGCCGCACTGTCGGAGGGTCAGTGCTGAGGGAGTGCCGCACTATCGGAGGGTCAGTGCTGAGGGAGTGCCGCACTATCGGAGGGTCAGTGCTGAGGGAGTGGGCACTGTCGGACGGTCAGTACTGAGGGAGTGCCGCACTGTTGGACAGTCAGTGCTGAAGGAGTGGGTACTGTCAAAGAGTCAGTGCTGAGGGAGTGGGCACTGTCAGAGGGTCTGCGCTGAGGGAGTGCCACACTGTCAGAGGGTCAGTGCTGAGGGAGTGGGCACTGTCGGACGGTCAGTGCTGAGGGAGTGCCACACTGTCGGAGGGTCAGTGCTGAGGGAGTGGGCACTGTCAGAAGGTCAGTGCTGAGGGACTGCCTCACTGGCAGAGGGTCAGTGCTGAGGGAGTGGGCACTGTCGGACGGTCAGTGCTGAGGGAGTGCCGCACTGTCGGAGGGTCAGTGCTGAGGGAGTGGGCACTGTCAGAAGGTCAGTGCTGAGAGAGTGCCACACTGTCGGCGGGTCAGTGCTGAGGGAGTGGGTACTGTCAGAGGGTCAGTGCTGAGGGAGTGCCGCACTGTCGGAGGGTCAGTGCTGAGGGAGTGGGCACTGTCAGAGGGTCAGTGCTGAAGGAGTGCCGCACTGGCAGAGGGTCAGTGCTGAGGGACTGGGCACTGTCGGAGGGTCATTGCTAAGGGAGTGGGCACTGTCGGAGGGTCAGTGCTGAGGGAGTGCCGCACTTTCGGAGGGTCGGTGCTGAAGGAGTGCCGCGCTATCAGAGAGGGTCGAGGGAGTGGGCACTGTCAGAGGGTCATTACTGAGGGAGTGCCGCACTGGCAGAGGGCCAGTGCTCAGGGAGTGGGCACTGTCAGAGGGTCAGTGCTGAGGGAGTGCCGCACTGTCAGAGAGGGTCATGGCTGAGGGAGTGCCGCACTGTTGGAGGGTCAGTGCTGAGGGAGTGGGCACTGTCAGAGGGTCAGTGCTGAGGGAGTGCTGCACTGTCGGAGGGTCAGTGCTGAGGGAGTGCCGCACTGTCAGACGGTCAGTACTGAGGGAATGCCGCACTGTTGGAGGGTCAGTGCTGAGGGAGTGCCGCACTGTCGGCGGGTCAGTGCTGAGGGAGTGCCGCACTGTCAGAGAGGGTCAGTGCTGAGGGAGTGGGCACTGTCAGAGGGTCAGTGCTGAGGGAGTGCCGCACTGTCGGGAGGGTCAGCGCTGAGGGAGTGCTGCACTGTCAGAGGGTCAGTGCTGAGGGAGTGCCGCACTGTCAGAGGGTCAGTACTGAGGAGGTGGGCACCGTCAGAGGGTCAGTGCTGAGGGAGTGAGCACTGTCAGAGGGTCAGTGCTGAGGGAGTGGGCACTGTCAGAGGGTCACTGCTGAGGGAGTGCTGCACTGTCGGAGGGTCAGTGCTGAGGGAGTGCCGCACTGTCAGACGGTCAGTGCTGAGGGAGTGGGCACTGTCAGAGGGTCAGTGCTGAGGGAGTGCTGCACTGTCGGACGGTCAGTACTGAGGGAGTGCCGCACTGTCGGAGGGTCAGTGCTGAGGGAGTGCCGCACTGGCAGAGGGTCAGTGCTGAGGGAGTGCCACACTGTTGGACGGTCAGTGCTGAAGGAGTGGGCACTGTCAGAGAGTCAGTGCTGAGGGAGTGGGCACTGTCAGAGGGTCAGTGCTGAGGGATTGGGCACTATTGGAGGGTCAGTGCTGAGGGAGTGGGCACTGTTGGAGGGTCAGTGCTGAGGGAGTGCCGCACTGTCAGAGGGTCAGTGCTGAGTGAGTGCCGCACTGGCAGAGGGTGAGTGCTGAGGAAGTGGGCACTATTGGAGGGTCAGTGCTGAGTGAGTGCCGCACCGTCGCAAGGTCAGTGCTGAGGGAGTGCCGCACTGTCGGAGGGTCAGTGCTGAGGGAGTGCCGCACTGTCGGAGGGTCAGTGCTGAGGGAGTGCCGCACTGTCGGAGGGTCAGTGCTGAGGGAGTGCCGCACTGTCGGAGGGTCAGTGCTGAGGGAGTGCCGCACTGGCTGAGGCTCAGTGCTGAGGGAGTGGGCACGGTCGGAGGGTCAGGGCTGAGGGAGTGCCGCACTGTCGGAGGGTCAGTGCTGAGGGAGTGCCGCACTGGCTGAGGCTCAGTGCTGAGGGAGTGGGCACTGTCGGAGGGTCAGTGCTGAGGGACTGCCGCACTGTTGGAGGGTCAGTGCTGAAGGAGTGGGCACTGTGAGAGGTTCAGTGTCGAGGGAGTGCCGCACTGTCGGAGGGTCAGTGCTGAGGGAGTGCCGCACAGGCAGAGGGTGAGTGCTAAGGAGGTGGGCACTATTGGAGGGTCAGTGCTGAGGGAGTGCCGCACTGGCAGAGGCTCAGTGCTGAGGGAGTGCCGCACAGGCAGAGGGTGAGTGCTAAGGAGGTGGGCACTATTGGAGGGTCAGTGCTGAGGGAGTGGGCACTGTCAGAGGGTCAGTACTGAGGGAGCGCCGCACTGTCGGGAGGGTCAACGCTGAGGGAGTGTCCCACTGTCGGAGGGTCAGTGCTGAGGGAGTGGGCACTGTCAGAGGGTCAGTGCTGAGGGTGTGCCGCACTGTCGGAGGGTCAGTGCTGAGGGAGTGCCGCACTATCGGAGGGTCAGTGCTGAGGGAGTGCCGCACTGTCGGAGGGTCAGTGCTGAGGGAGTGCTGCACTGTCGGACGGTCAGTACTGAGGGAGTGCCGCACTGTTGGACAGTCAGTGCTGAGGGAGTGGGCACTGTCAGAGGGTCAGTGCTGAGGGAGTGGGCACTGTCAGAGGGTCAGTGCTGAGGGAGTGGGCACTGTCGTACGGTCAGTGCTGAGGGAGTGGGCACTGTCAGAGGGTCAGTGCTGAGGGAGTGCCACACTGTCAGAGGGTCAGTGCTGAGGGAGTGGGCACTGTCGTACGGTCAGTGCTGAGGGAGTGGGCACTGTCAGAGGGTCTGCGCTGAGGGAGTGCCACACTGTCAGAGGGTCAGTGCTGAGGGAGTGGGCACTGTCGTACGGTCAGTGCTGAGGGAGTGCCGCACTGTCGGAGGGTCAGTGCTGAGGGAGTGGGCACTGTCAGAGGGTCAGTGCTGAAGGAGTGCCGCACTGGCAGAGGGTCAGTGCTGAGGGAGTGGGCACTGTCGGAGGGTCATTGCTAAGGGAGTGGGCACTGTCGGAGGGTCATTGCTAAGGGAGTGCTGCACTGTCGGAGGGTCGGTGCTGAAGGAGTGCCGCGCTATCAGAGAGGGTCGAGGGAGTGGGCACTGTCAGAGGGTCATTACTGAGGGAGTGCCGCACTGGCAGAGGGCCAGTGCTCAGGGAGTGGGCACTTTCAGAGGGTCAGTGCTGAGGGAGTGCCGCACTGTCAGAGAGGGTCATGGCTGAGGGAGTGCCGCAATGTTGGAGGGTCAGTACTAAGGGGGTGGGCACTGTGGGTGGGTCAGTGCTGAGGGAGTGCCGCACTGTCAGAGGGTCAGTGATGAGGGAGTGGGCACTGTCAAAGGGTCAGTGCTGAGGGAGTGCCGCACTTTTAGACGGTCAGTGTTGAGGGATTGGGCACTATTGGAGGGTCAGTGCTGAGGGAGTGGGCACTGTCGGAGGGTCAGTGCTGAGGGAGTGCCGCACTGTTGGAGGGTCAGTGCTGAGGGAGTGCCGCACTGTCGGAGGGTCAGTGCTGAGGGAGTGCCGCACTGTCGGAGAGTCAGTGCTGAGGGAGTGGGCACTGTCGGAGGGTCAGTGCTGAGGGAGTGCTGCACTGTCAGAGGGTCAGCGCTGAGGGAGTGGGCACTGTCGGAGGGTCAGTGCTGAGGGAATGCCGCACTGTCAGAGGGTCAGCGCTGAGGGAGTGGGCACTGTCAGAGGGTCAGCGCTGTGGGAGTGGGCACTGTCAGAGGGTCAGTGCTGAGGGAGTGGGCACTGTCAGAGGGTCAGTGCTGAGGGAGTGCCGCACTGTCAGAGAGGGTCATGGCTGAGGGAGTGCCGCACTGTTGGAGGGTCAGTACTAAGGGGGTGGGCACTGTGGGTGGGTCAGTGCTGAGGGAGTGCCGCACTGTTAGAGGGTCAGTGATGAGGGAGTGGGCACTGTCGGAGGGTCAGTGCTGAGGGAGTGCTGCACTGTCAGAGGGTCAGCGCTGAGGGAGTGGGCACTGTCGGAGGGTCAGTGCTGAGGGAATGCCGCACTGTCAGAGGGTCAGCGCTGAGGGAGTGGGCACTGTCAGAGGGTCAGCGCTGAGGGAGTGGGCACTGTCAGAGGGTCAGTGCTGAGGGAGTGGGCACTGTCAGAGGGTCAGTGCTGAGGGAGTGCCGCACTGTCAGAGAGGGTCATGGCTGAGGGAGTGCCGCACTGTTGGAGGGTCAGTACTAAGGGGGTGGGCACTGTGGGTGGGTCAGTGCTGAGGGAGTGCCGCACTGTTAGAGGGTCAGTGATGAGGGAGTGGGCACTGTCGGAGGGTCAGTGCTGAGTGAGTGCCGCACTTTTAGACGGTCAGTGTTGAGGGATTGGGCACTATTGGAGGGTCAGTGCTGAGGGAGTGGGCACTGTCGGAGGGTCAGTGCTGAGGGAGTGCCGCACTGTTGGAGGGTCAGTGCTGAGGGAGTGCCGCACTGTTGGAGGGTCAGTGCTGAGGGAGTGCCGCACTGTCGGAGGGTCAGTGCTGAGGGAGTGCCGCACTGTCAGAGAGTCAGTGCTGAGGGAGTGGGCACTGTCGGAGGGTCAGTGCTGAGGGAGTGCTGCACTGTCAGAGGGTCAGCGCTGAGGGAGTGGGCACTGTCGGAGGGTCAGTGCTGAGGGAGTGCTGCACTGTCAGAGGGTCAGCGCTGAGGGAGTGGGCACTGTCGGAGGGTCAGTGCTGAGGGAATGCCGCACTGTCAGAGGGTCAGCGCTGAGGGAGTGGGCACTGTCAGAGGGTCAGCGCTGAGGGAGTGGGCACTGTCAGAGGGTCAGTGCTGAGGGAGTGGGCACTGTCAGAGGGTCAGTGCTGAGGGAGTGCCGCACTGTCAGAGAGGGTCATGGCTGAGGGAGTGCCGCACTGTTGGAGGGTCAGTACTAAGGGGGTGGGCACTGTGGGTGGGTCAGTGCTGAGGGAGTGCCGCACTGTTAGAGGGTCAGTGATGAGGGAGTGGGCACTGTCGGAGGGTCAGTGCTGAGTGAGTGCCGCACTTTTAGACGGTCAGTGTTGAGGGATTGGGCACTATTGGAGGGTCAGTGCTGAGGGAGTGGGCACTGTCGGAGGGTCAGTGCTGAGGGAGTGCCGCACTGTTGGAGGGTCAGTGCTGAGGGAGTGCCGCACTGTCGGAGGGTCAGTGCTGAGGGAGTGCCGCACTGTCAGAGAGTCAGTGCTGAGGGAGTGGGCACTGTCGGAGGGTCAGTGCTGAGGGAGTGCTGCACTGTCAGAGGGTCAGCGCTGAGGGAGTGGGCACTGTCGGAGGGTCAGTGCTGAGGGAGTGCTGCACTGTCGGAGGGTCAGTGCTGAGGGAGTGCTGCACTGTCAGAGGGTCAGCGCTGAGGGAGTGGGCACTGTCAGAGGGTCAGTGCTGAGGGAGTGCTGCACTGTCGGAGGGTCAGTGCTGAGGGAGTGCTGCACTGTCAGAGGGTCAGCGCTGAGGGAGTGGGCACTGTCGGAGGGTCAGTGCTGAGGGAGTGCTGCACTGTCGGAGGGTCAGTGCTGAGGGAGTGCTGCACTGTCAGAGGGTCAGCGCTGAGGGAGTGGGCACTGTCAGAGGGTCAGCGCATACCAAGTAGCCTTTGTTTGTCTGTACTGACACCTTCAGGGATCTATGGACTTGTACACCAAGGTCTGGACTCCCCACCATTCATTGTTTTTATCCGTTATGAATATCCAAAATGTATCACCTTGCAATTTCCAGAATTACCGGTGAATTCCATCTGCCATTGCTCTGTCCAATTTACCACCTGATCGATATCAGACTGTGGCCTGAGACCATCGTTGTCACCAACAACAGCTCCACCAATTCTCGTGGCCTCAACAAACTAACCAATTACACCTTCTACATTCACATTGCAAGACATTAATGTACATAACAAACAGCAAGGGTCCTAGCACCGATCCCTGTGGTACACCACTGGTCACAGGTTTCCAATCACAAAACAAAAACCTTTGCCTCCAGCATGTAAGCCAATTTTGGATCCAGCTTCCCAAACTGTCTTGAACCCATTGGGCTCTTATCTTTGGGACCAGCTTTTCATATGGGGCCTTGTCAAAGGCCCGACTAAAGTCCATGTAAAACCACATCAGCTGCATTGGCTTCATAAATGGATTTACTTTACTTTTCAAAACTCTCAGCTAAATTAGTCAAACAGGATTGCCCTCTAACAAACCCATGCTGCTATCTCTGTTCAATTCCAAGTGTCGATTAATCCTATTCTTCAGAATCTTTTCCAGTAATTTTCATATCCCTGACATCAGACTAATAATGAAGGGCTTTCCTGATGAAGGGCTTTTGCCTGAAACGTCGACTCTCTTGCTCCTCAGATGTTTCCTGACCTGCTGTGCTTTTCCAGTGCCACACTATCGACTCCAATCCCCAGCATCTGCAGTCCCCACCTTTTGCCTGTCAGACTAATTGGTCTGTAATTATCTGGACTATCCCTGCTGCCTTCTTAAAAAGGAACCACATTGTTTATCCTCCAATCATCTGGCACTTCACCTGTGGCCAGCTAAGTATTAAATATCTCCCCCAAAGCCCCAGTAATCACCTCCCTTGCCTCCCATAGAGCAGCCTGGGATCTCAATCAAGCCAGGGTGATGTATGCACCCATATTCTCTCTTTATTAGCTGCCTGAGGAAGGAGTGGGGACTCTGAAAGCTTGAGGTTTCAAATAAACCTGTTGGACTATAACTCGGTGTCATGTGACTTTTGACTTTATGGCCTTATTGTAACCACAAGCCCAGATGGACCAGCATCAGCCGTGTGGCACACCACTGGTCACAAAAATATCAGCGCACCATCACCCTCTGCTTCCTGCCACTAAGCTAATTTTGGATCCAATACCAATTGGATCTTCCCCTGACAAATCCAAACTGATTATCCTTGATGAATTCTTGCCTCTCCAAGCTGAGATCAGTTCTGTCCCTCAGAATTTTTTCCAAACCTTCCTCTTCCACGGACTCCCGGGCCTCTGTCTTGCAGCGTTCTCCCGAACACCATTTTGAAACGCTGGGAGCGCATTGGCCTGTTCACCAGTTCTCCGGCACCTCTCCTGTTTCCAGAGAGGATTTGAAAATTAGGGATGAAGCCCTGACATTTCGCCTGTGGCCTTCCACAGCAGCCTGAGATACATCTCATCTGAGTCTGGGGACTTGTCCAATTTTAAGCCTGCTTAAACCATTAATATCTATCCCTCTCTTTGCTAATCTGTTCAAGTATATCACTGTCATATGTCCCTTATTTCTATATATACATTGTCTTTCTCTGTCTGAATACAGACATAATGTACTTGGTCAAAACCTTAACTATGTTTAAGAAAACAAAATGTCTCCATTACAAACCGCCGATAAAAACACCTCAAGCCAGAAGTTTAACAGAACAAAATGGCCGCAGAATGCACCGAGAACTAATCAATGATTCCCACCACAGACTCCGAAAATACAACCGGGAAATTGCGCGGCAAAAACCGTGATTCAAACAAGCAACAAATCAAAAATGGACAGACACAGTAGAACGAGCCATAAACACCAAACAACGACAAACACAGATAAAGAAAAATCGGGACCTGAAGAAAAAACTGGACAAACTCACAAACAAAGACAAAACCGATAACACAGGGGCATGGATAAAGGACTTATCAGACCGGACCCTATCAGACACAGAAAAAGCGGTACTCATAAAAGGATTAAATTTCAATTACTGAGACGCTGACAAGAAGGATTTCCTAGCGGTATTAGAAACCACATTGAAGGACAACAATCTCACGGAAGAAACACAACAAACGATCAGACAGACAGTTGCATCTACTCTGAGCCGAAAGAGGGAAGAAAACAAACTGAACACACAAGAAAAGAAAGCCCTAAAAAACCTCAAAAAAGACAAAAACATCGTTATATTACCTGCAGACAAAGGTCAGCTCACAGTCATCCTGAACACAAGGGACGACATAGAGAAAGCCAATGCACTACTCGCAGACACCAACACCTACCAACAGGTGACACTAGACCCGACCTCACAACTAGGAAACAAAATTACATATCTCCGAAGAAAATTACACAATTCCGGACAATTAAACAAGACGGAATTCCAGAAGATGAAACCCGACAGGACCAACACCCCACGGTTCTACGGACTACCAAAAAATCCATAAACCCGGAGCCCCCCTCAGACCTATAGTCTCACTACCCGGAACACCAACTTATAGACTGGCCAAAGAACTACACGCAAGACTGAAGTACCTCGTAGAAGAGTCACAGCACTCCATCCACGCCACCCAGGAATTCCTAAAAATCATCAAAAACACCAAAATAGAGGAAGACGAAGCAATGATCTCATTTGACGTAACAGCACTGTTCACCTCCATCAACGACGACCTGGCAAAGGAAACACTTACCACACTTTTCGAAGAGACCATCACACACACACCCCAACCACCATCAAGCACATTACCAACGAAAACATCATGAAGCTAGTGGACCTGTGCCTCACCACCCACTTCACCTTCAACAACATAGTCTACAAACAAACCAACGGCACACCCATGGGATCTCCGCTATCAGGATTCATAGCAGAAGCGGTAATGCAAAGACTAGAACAAACAGCCCTACCAACCATCAAACCAAAAATCTGGGTCCGCTACGTAGATGACACCTTTGTCATCACAAAACGAAACAAGATAGAAGAGACATTTAACATCATCAACAACACCCTCACAGGCATAAAGGTTCACCAAGGGGGAAGAAACCGACAACAAACTCGCATTCCTGGACGTCACAGTCGAAAGAAAGGACAACGGAGAACTACAAACCTGCGTATACAGAAAACCGACAAACACTGACCAAATACTTAACTACACCAGCAACCATCCCAACACACACAAACGAAGCTGTATCAGAACACTATTCCAATGAGCCACCACACACTGCAGCACAGACAAACTTGGGAAAACAACCTATACAACGTATTCAAGAAGAATGGATACTCTAAAAATACAGTCCGCAGATTCCTCAAGAACAAACCAAAACGGGCAGACCAAACACATCCAGAAACCCTAACCACCTTCCCATACATCAAAGAAGTTTCAGAAATGACAGCCAGACTACTGAGACCCCTCAGAATCCTAGTAGCACACAAACCCACCAACACTCTCAAACAAAAACTAACAAACTTAAAAGACCCAGTACAACCCATGGACAAAACCAACGTCATCTACAAAATTCCATGCAAGGACTGCCACAAACACTATGTAGGACAAACAGGAAGAAAGTTAGCCACCAGGATACACGAACACCAGCTAGCCACAAAAAGACACGACCCTCTCTCCCTCGTAGCCTTACACACGGATGAAAAAAACCACCAATTTGACTGGGACAACACATCTATCCTGGGACAGGCTAAGCAAAGACATGCCAGAGAATTCCTAGAGGCCTGGCACTCCAACCACAACGCCATAAACAAACACACAGATCTCGATACCATCTATCAACCTCTCAGAAAACAAACAGGAAATGACATCACCACAAACCCCAGGAACCCCATCCAGGAGAAAGATATAAATAGAAAGCAGGAGACAACAGCTTCGCTTCACTTGGAGGTCGCCACTGATGATGTTACCTAACCAGGTAATGAAACGTCTGTATATCAAACCTACAGCTCAGCGAGCAAACCTACACCCATAACCTCAACCTGAGCTACAAACCTTCACAAACCTTCACTACATCATCCACACATAGATTGCCACCTTGGCCCCTAATGGGCCCGACTCTTTCCAAGGTTATCAACTTGCCTCTAATATACTTACAAAATACCTCTAACAGAAGACTTTAGCATCCAGATGATTCATACATTGCAGTTGAAGGATGTGACTATGGAGATTTGAAATGTTGTTGTTAAAATAGTTGATGAAGCTCTGTCAGATGTTTACAGTCAAAACAAGACCTTACCCTGAAAAGAAAGCAACACAACTCGACAGTCAGAGCTTCTAATACAAAACAAATCAATCCTTGGTGTTGAATACAATATATTTTCAGGCATGGATACAGGTGGAAACAAACATGGCAGACATGATCGTATTGAAAAGAGGAAAATGTCAAAACTAGGACCCTTGCTTTTTTTTTCCAGCTGTCTTTAAATGATCTAGATCTTGGTGTGCAGAGGACAATTCCAAAGTTTGCAGATGACACAACATTTGGAAAAATTGAAATTTGTGAGAAAGAATGTATATAACTTCAAAAAGCCATTGACAAGTTGTGGGGGTGGGGGTGAGGGAGAGGGTGGAGGTGAGAGTGGGGGTGAGGGTGGGGGTGGTGGTGGCGGTGAGGATGAGGGTGAGGGTGTGGAAGGGGTGAGGGTGAGGATGGGGATAAGGGTGGGGTAGGGGGTGGGGGTGAGGGAGAGGTGGAGGGTGGGGGCGAGGGTGGGGGTGAGGGTGGGGGTGAGGGTGAGGATGAGGGTGGGGTTGGGGGTGGGGGTGAGGATGGGGGTGTGGGAGGGGAGGGTTGGGGGTGGGGAGGGGAGGGTTGCGGGTGGGGGTGAGGGTTAGGGTGGGTGTGATGGTGGGGGTGGGGGTGAGGGTGACGGTGGGGATGAGGGTGGGGGTTAGGGTGGGAGTGAGGGGGGAGTGAGGGTGGGAGTGAGAGTGGGGATGAGGGTGGGGATGAGGGTGAGGGTGGGGGTGAGGGTGGGGGCGGGGTGGGTTTGGGGGTGGGCGTGGGGGTGTGGGTGAGGGTGGAGGTGGGGGTGAGGATGGGAATGTGGGTGGGGTAGGGGATGGGGGTGAGGGAGAGGGTGAGGGAGGGGTTGGGGGTGAGGGTGAGGGTGGGAGTGAGGGTGGGAGTGAGGGTGAGAGTGGGAGTGGGAGTGGGGTGCAGATGAGGGTGGGGGTGGGTGTGTGGGTGGAGGTGAGGATGAGGGTGGGGGTGGGGGTGAGGGTGGGGATGATGGTGGGGTTGGGGGTGAGGATGAGGATGAGGATGAGGGTGGGGGTGGGGGTGGGGGTGAGGGTGAGGGTGAGGGTGAGGGTGGGGGTGGGGGTGGGGGTGAGGGAGGGGGTGAGGGTGGGGGTGAGGGTGAGGCTGAGGATGAGGATGAGGGTGGGGGTCGGGGTGGGGGTGAGGGTGGGGGTGAGGGTGGGGGTGAGGGTGAGGTTGGGTGTGGGACTGGGGGTGAGGTTCGGGGTGGAGGTGGGGGTGGGAGTGAGGGTGGGTTGAGGGTGAGGGTGGGGATGGGGGAGAGGGAGGGGGTGAGGGTGCGGGTGGGGTTGAAGGTGGGGGTGAGGGGTGAGGGAGGGGGTGAGGGTTAGGGTGGGGTGGGGGTGAGGGAGTGGGTTAGGGTGGGGGTGAGGGTGACGGTGGGGATGAGGGTGAGGGTGAGGGTGGAGGTGGGAGTGGGGGTGAGGGTGAGGGTGGGAGTGAGGGGGGAGTGAGGGTGGGGGTGAGGGTGGGGGTGAGGGTGAGGGTGAGGGTGGGCGTGGGATTGATGGTGAGGGTGAGGGTGAGGGTGAGGGTTGGGGTGGGGGTGGGGGTGAGGATGGGATGAGGGTAGGGTGGGGTAGGGGGTGGGGGTGAGGGAGAGGTGGAGGGTGGGGGTGGTGGTGAGGGTGTGGGTGAGGGTGGGGGTGGGGGTGAGGGTGGGGCTGGGGGTGTGGGTGAGGATGGGGGTGGGGGTGAGGATGGGTGTGGGGGTGAGGTTGGGGGTGGTGGTGAGGGTGGGGGTGAGGGTGAGGGTGGGGCTGGGGGTGTGGGTGAGGATGGGGATGAGTGTGTGGGTGAGGTTGGGGGTGGGGGTGGGGGTGGGGGTGGGGGTGGGCGTGGGGGTGAGGGTGAGGGTGGGGGTGAGGGTGGGGGTGGGGGTGAGGGTGAGGGTGAGGGTGGGGGTGGGGGTGAGGTTGGGGGTGGGGGTGGGGGTGAGCGTGGGGGTGAGGGTGAGGGTGGGGCTGGGGGTGTGGGTGAGGGTGGGTGTGAGGGTGTGGGTGAGGTTGGGGGTGAGGGTGGGGGTGGGGGTGAGGTTGGGGGTGGGGGTGAGGGTGAAGGTGGGGGTCGGGGTGGGGGTGAGGGTGGGGATGAGGTTGGGGGTGAGGGTGGGGGTGAGGGTGAGGGTGAGGGTGAGGGTGAGGGTGAGGGTGAGCGTGAGGGTGGGGGTGGGGGTGAGTGTGGGGGTGAGTGTGTGGGTGAGGGTGAGGGTGGGGGTGTGGGTATGAGTGAGGGTGGGGGGGAGGGTGAGGGTGTGGGTGTGGAAGTGGGTGGGGGTGTGGGTGTGGGTGAGGGTGGGGGTGAGGGTGGGGGTGGGGGTGGGGGTGGGGGTGAGGATGGGGTGTGGGTGGGGGTGAGGGTGGGTGTGTGGGTGAGGGTGTGGGTGAGGGTGTGGGTGTGGGTGAGGGTGAGGGTGGGGTGTGGGGGTGGGGGTGTGGGTGAGGGTGAGGGTGGGGGTGGGGGTGAGGGTGAGGGTGGGGGTGAGGGTGAGGGTGAGGGTGGGAGTGGGGGTGGGGGTGGGGGTGAGGGTGGGGGTGGGAGTGGGGGTGGGGGTGGGGGTGGGGGTGAGGGTGGGGGTGGGGGTGAGGGTGGGGATGGGGGTGAGGGTGAGGGTGAGGGTGGGGCTGGGGGTGAGGGGGGGTGGGGGTGGGGGTGGGGTGAGGGTGAGGGTGTGGGTGAGGGTGAGGGTGAGGGTGTGGGTGAGGGTGGGGGTGGGGGTGAGGGTGAGGGTGGGGGTGTGGGTGAGGGTGGGGGTGGGGGTGAGGGTGGGGGTGGGGGTGGGGGTGTGGGTGTGGGTGAGGGTGAGGGTGGGGGTGTGGGTGAGGGTGGGGGTGTGGGTGAGGGTGGGAGTGAGGGGGGAGTGAGGGTGAGGGTGAGGGTGGGGGTGGGGGTGAGGGTGAGGGTGGGGGTGTGGGTGAGGGTGGGGGTGGGGGTGAGGGTGGGGGTGGGGATGGGGGTGTGGGTGTGGGTGAGGGTGAGGGTGGGGGTGTGGGTGGGGGTGGGGGTGGGGGTGGGGGTGTGGGTGAGGGGTGGGGGGTGTGGGTGGGGATGAGGGTGAGGGTGAGGGTGGGTGTGGGATTGATGGTGAGGGTGAGGGTGAGGGTGGGGGGTGAGGATGGGATGAGGGTAGGGTGGGGTAGGGGGTGGGGTGAGGGAGAGGTGGAGGGTGGGCGTGAGGGAGAGGGTGAGGGTGGGGGTGAGGGTGTGGGTGAGGGTGGGGGTGGGGGTGAGGGTGGGGGTGGGGGTGAGGGTGGGGGTGAGGGTGGGGGTGGTGGTGAGGGTTTGGGTGAGGGTGGGGGTGAGGGTGGGGGTGAGCGTGGGGTTGGGGCTGGGGGTGTGGGTGGGCGTGGGATTGATGGTGAGGGTGAGGGTGAGGGTGAAGGTTGGGGTGGGGGTGGGGGTGAGGATGGGATGAGGGTGGGGGTGGGGGTGAGGTTGGGGGTGGTGGTGAGGGTGTGGGTGAGGGTGGGGGTGAGGGTGGGGGTGGGGGTAAGGGTGACGGTGGGGCTGGGGGAGTGGGTGGGGGTGGGGGTGGGGGTGAGGGTGTGAGTGAGGGTGGGGGTGAGGGTGGGGGTGGGGGTGAGGGTGAGGGTGAGGGTGGGGGTGGGGGTGAGGTTGGGGGTGGGGGTGGGGGTGAGCGTGGGGGTGAGGGTGAGGGTGGGGCTGGGGGTGTGGGTGAGGGTGGGTGTGAGGGTGTGGGTGAGGTTGGGGGTGAGGGTGGGGGTGGGGGTGAGGTTGGGGGTGGGGGTGAGGGTGAAGGTGGGGGTCGGGGTGGGGGTGAGGGTGAGGGTGGGGGTGAGGGTGAGGGTGAGGGTGGGGGTGGGGATGAGGTTGGGGGTGAGGGTGGGGGTGAGGGTGAGGGTGGGGGTGAGGGTGAGGGTGAGGGTGAGCGTGAGGGTGAGGGTGAGCGTGAGGGTGGGGGTGGGGGTGAGTGTGTGGGTGAGGGTGAGGGTGGGGGTGTGGGTATGAGTGAGGGTGGGGGGGAGGGTGAGGGTGTGGGTGTGGAAGTGGGTGGGGGTGTGGGTGTGGGTGAGGGTGGGGGTGAGGGTGGGGGTGGGGGTGGGGGTGGGGGTGAGGATGGGGTGTGGGTGGGGGTGAGGGTGGGTGTGTGGGTGAGGGTGTGGGTGAGGGTGTGGGTGTGGGTGAGGGTGAGGGTGGGTGTGGGGGTGGGGGTGTGGGTGAGGGTGAGGGTGGGGGTGGGGGTGAGGGTGAGGGTGGGGGTGAGGGTGAGGGTGAGGGTGGGAGTGGGGGTGGGGGTGGGGGTGAGGGTGGGGGTGGGAGTGGGGGTGGGGGTGGGGGTGAGGGTGGGGGTGGGGGTGAGGGTGGGGATGGGGGTGAGGGTGAGGGTGGGGCTGGGGGTGAGGGGGGGTGGGGGTGGGGGTGGGGTGAGGGTGAGGGTGTGGGTGAGGGTGAGGGTGAGGGTGTGGGTGAGGGTGGGGGTGGGGGTGAGGGTGAGGGTGGGGGTGTGGGTGAGGGTGGGGGTGGGGGTGAGGGTGGGGGTGGGGGTGGGGGTGTGGGTGTGGGTGAGGGTGAGGGTGGGGGTGTGGGTGAGGGTGGGGGTGTGGGTGAGGGTGGGAGTGAGGGGGGAGTGAGGGTGAGGGTGAGGGTGGGGGTGGGGGTGAGGGTGAGGGTGGGGGTGTGGGTGAGGGTGGGGGTGGGGGTGAGGGTGGGGGTGGGGATGGGGGTGTGGGTGCGGGTGAGGGTGAGGGTGGGGGTGTGGGGTGGGGGTGGGGGTGGGGGTGGGGGTGTGGGTGAGGGTGGGGGTGGGGGTGAGGGTGGGGGTGTGGGTGAGGGTGGGGGTGTGGGTGGGGGTGAGGGTGGGGGTGAGGGTGAGGGTGAGGGTGAGGGTGGGTGTGGGATTGATGGTGAGGGTGAGGGTGAGGGTGGGGGTGAGGATGGGATGAGGGTAGGGTGGGGTAGGGGGTGGGGTGAGGGAGAGGTGGAGGGTGGGCGTGAGGGAGAGGGTGAGGGTGGGGGTGAGGGTGTGGGTGAGGGTGGGGGTGGGGGTGAGGGTGGGGGTGGGGGTGAGGGTGGGGGTGAGGGTGGGGGTGGTGGTGAGGGTTTGGGTGAGGGTGGGGGTGAGGGTGGGGGTGAGCGTGGGGTTGGGGCTGGGGGTGTGGGTGGGCGTGGGATTGATGGTGAGGGTGAGGGTGAGGGTGAAGGTTGGGGTGGGGGGTGGGGGTGAGGATGGGATGAGGGTGGGGTGGGGGTGAGGTTGGGGGTGGTGGTGAGGGTGTGGGTGAGGGTGGGGGTGAGGGTGGGGGTGGGGGTAAGGGTGACGGTGGGGCTGGGGGAGTGGGTGGGGGTGGGGGTGGGGATGAGGGTGTGAGTGAGGGTGGGGGTGAGGGTTGGGGTGGGGGTGGGGGTGAGCGTGGGGGTAAGGGTGATGGTGGGGCTGGGGGAGTGGGTGGGGGTGGGGGTGGGGGTGGGGTGAGGGTGAGGGTGAGGGTGGGCGTGTGGGTGGGGTGAGGGTGAAGGTGAGGGTGTGGGTGAGGGTGAGGGTGTGGGTGTGGGTGTGGGTGAGGGTGGGGGTGGGGGTGAGGGTGAGGGTGGGGTGGGGGTGAGGGTGAGGGTGAGGGTGTGGGTGAGGGTGGGGGTGGGGGTGTGGTTGTGGGTGAGGGTGAGGGTGGGGGGGTGAGGGTGAGGGTGAGGGTGAGGGTGGGGGTGTGGGTGAGGGTGAGGGTGGGGGTGGGGGTGAGGGTGAGGGTGGGGGTGTGGGTGAGGGTGGGGATGAGGGTGAGGGTGGGGGTGAGGGTGGGGGCGGGGGTGGGTTTGGGGGTGGGCGTGGGGGTGTGGGTGAGGGTGGAGGTGGGGGTGAGGATGGGAATGTGGGTGGGGTAGGGGATGGGGGTGAGGGAGAGGGTGAGGGAGGGGTTGGGGGTGAGGGTGAGGGTGGGAGTGAGGGTGGGAGTGAGGGTGAGAGTGGGAGTGGGAGTGGGGTGCAGATGAGGGTGGGGGTGGGTGTGTGGGTGGAGGTGAGGGTGAGGGTGGGGGTGGGGGGTGAGGGTGGGGATGATGGTGGGGTTGGGGGTGAGGATGAGGATGAGGATGAGGGTGGGGGTGGGGGTGGTGGTGAGGGTGAGGGTGAGGGTGGGGGTGGGGGTGGGGGTGAGGGAGGGGGTGAGGGTGGGGGTGAGGGTGAGGCTGAGGATGAGGATGAGGGTGGGGGTCGGGGTGGGGGTGAGGGTGGGGGTGAGGGTGAGGTTGGGGGTGAGGGTGAGGTTGGGGGTGAGGGTGAGGTTGGGTGTGGGACTGGGGGTGAGGTTCGGGGTGGAGGTGGGGGTGGGAGTGAGGGTGGGGGTGAGGGTGAGGGTGGGCGTGGGATTGATGGTGAGGGTGGGGGTGGGGGTGAGGATGGGATGAGGGTAGGGTGGGGTAGGGGGTGGGGGTGAGGGAGAGGTGGAGGGTGGGGGTGGTGGTGAGGTTGGGGGTGGTGGTGAGGGTGTGGGTGAGGGTGGGGGTGAGGGTGGGGGTGAGGGTGAGGGTGAGGGTGTGGGTGAGGGTGGGGGTGGGGGTGGGGTGAGGGTGAGGGTGGGGGTAAGGGTGAGGGTGGGGCTGGGGGTGTGGGTGGGGGTGGGGGTGGGGTGAGGGTGAGGGTGGGGGTGTGGGTGGGGTGAGGGTGAGGGTGAGGGTGTGGGTGGGGGTGAGGGTGAGGGTGAGGGTGTGGGTGAGGGTGGGGGTGGGGGTGTGGGTGAGTGTGGGGGTGGGGGTGGGGGTGTGGGTGTGGGTGTGGGTGAGGGTGAGGGTGGGGGTGGGGGTGAGGGTGGGGGTGTGGGTGGGGGTGAGGGTGGGGGTGTGGGTGAGGGTGGGAGTGAGGGGGGAGTGAGGGTGGGGGTGAGGGTGAGGGTGAGGGTGAGGATGGGATGAGGGTAGGGTGGGGTAGGGGGTGGGGGTGAGGGAGAGGTGGAGGGTGGGGGTGAGGGAGAGGGTGAAGGTGGGGGTGAGGGTGTGGGTGAGGGTGAGGGTGTGGGTGGAGGGTGGGGGTGGGGGTGAGGTTGGGGGTGGGGGTGAGGGTGTGGGTGAGGGTGGGGGTGAGGTTGGGAGTGGGGGTGGGGGTGAGCGTGGGGGTGAGGGTGAGGGTGGGGCTGGGGGTGTGGGTGAGGGTGGGGGTGAGAGTGTGGGTGAGGTTGGGGGTGAGGTTTGGGGTGAGGTTGGGGGTGGGGGTGAGGGTGAGGGTGGGGGTGTGGGTGAGGGTGGGGGTGGGGATGGGGGTGTGGGTGTGGGTGAGGGTGAGGGTGGGGGTGTGGGTGAGGGTGGGGGTGGGGGTGAGGGTGGGGGTGGGGGTGGGGGTGTGGGTGAGGGTGGGGGGTGGGGGTGAGGGTGGGGGTGTGGGTGAGGGTGGGGGTGTGGGTGGGGGTGAGGGTGAGGGTGGGTGTGGGATTGATGGTGAGGGTGAGGGTGAGGGTGGGGGTGAGGATGGGATGAGGGTAGGGTGGGGTAGGGGGTGGGGTGAGGGAGAGGTGGAGGGTGGGCGTGAGGGAGTGGGTGAGGGTGGGGGTGGGGGTGAGGGTGGGGGTGGTGGTGAGGGTGTGGGTGAGGGTGGGGGTGAGGGTTGGGGTGAGCGTGGGGGTGGGGGTGAGCGTGGGGGTGGGGCTGGGGGTGTGGGTGGGCGTGGGATTGATGGTGAGGGTGAGGGTGAGGGTGAAGGTTGGGGTGGGGGTGGGGGTGAGGATGGGATGAGGGTGGGGGTGGGGGTGAGGTTGGGGGTGGTGGTGAGGGTGTGGGTGAGGGTGGGGGTGAGGGTGGGGGTGGGGGTAAGGGTGAGGGTGGGGCTGGGGGAGTGGGTGGGGGTGGGGTTGGGGGTGGGGGTGGGGTGAGGGTGAGGGTGAGGGTGGGGGTGTGGGTGGGGTGAGGGTGAAGGTGAGGGTGTGGGTGAGGGTGGGGGTGGTGGCGAGGGTGAGGGTGGGGGTGGGGGTGAGGGTGAGGGTGGGGGTGGGGGTGGGGGTGGGGTGTGGTTGTGGGTGAGGGTGAGGGTGGGGGTGAGGGTGAGGGTGAGGGTGGGGGTGTGGGTGAGGGTGAGGGTGGGGGTGTGGGTGAGGGTGGGAGTGAGGGGGGAGTGAGGGTGGGGGTGAGGGTGGGGGTGAGGGTGAGGGTGAGGGTGGGCGTTTGGGTGGGGGTGGGGGTGAGGATGGGATGAGGGTAGGGTGGGGTAGGGTGTGGGGGTGAGGGAGAGGTGGAGGGTGGGGGTGAGGGAGAGGGTGAGGGTGGGGGTGAGGGTGTGGGTGAGGGTGAGGGTGTGGGTGAGGGTGAGGGTGTGGGTGAGGGTGGGGGTGGGGGTGAGGTTGGGGGTGGTGGTGAGGGTGTGGGTGAGGGTGGGGGTGAGGGTGAGGGTGAGGGTGGGGCTGGGGGTGTGGGTGAGGGTGGGGGTGAGGGTGGGGGTGGGGGTGAGGTTGGGGTGGGGGTGAGGGTGAGGGTGGGGGTGGAGGGTGGGGGTGGGTGTGAGGGTGAGGGTGGGGCTTGGGGTGAGGGTGGGGTGGGGGTGGGGGTGAGCGTGCGCGTGAGGGTGAGGGTGAGGGTGGGGGTGTGGGTGAGGGTGGGTGTGAGGGTGTGGGTGAGGTTGGGGGTGAGGGTGCGGGTGGGGGTGAGGTTGGGGGTGGGGGTGGGGGTGTGGGTGAAGGTGGGGGTCGGGGTGGGGGTGAGGGTGGGGATGAGGTTGGGGGTGAGGGTGTGGGTGTGGGTTAGGGTGGGGGTGAGGGTGAGGGTGTGGGTGAGGGTGGGGGTGGGGGTGAGTGTGGGGGTGAGTGTGGGGGTGAGTGTGTGGGTGTGGGTTAGGGTGGGGGTGATGGTGAGGGTGTGGGTGAGGGTGGGGGTGGGGGTGAGTGTGGGGGTGAGTGTGTGGGTGAGGGTGAGTGTGGGGGTGTGGGTATGAGTGAGGGTGGGGGTGAGGGTGATGGGGGTGTGGAAGTGGGTGAGGGTGGGGGTGAGGGTGTGGGTGAGGGTGTGGGTGTGGGTGAGGGTGTGGGTGTGGGTGAGGGTGAGGGTGGGGGTGTGGGTGTGGGTGAGGGTGAGGGTGAGGGTGGGGGTGGGGGTGAGGGTGAGGGTGGGGGTGTGGGTGAGGGTGGGGGTGAGGGTGAGGGTGGGGGTGGGGGTGAGGGTGGGGGTGTGGGTGAGGGTGGGGTTGGGAGTGGGGGTGGGGGTGAGGGTGGGGCTGGGGTGAGGGGGGGTGGGGGTGGGGGTGTGGGTGGGGTGAGGGTGGGGGTGGGGGTGAGGGTGGGGGTGGGGGTGGGGGTGTGGGTGTGGGTGTGGGTGAGGGTGAGGGTGAGGGTGGAGGTGAGGGTGGGGGTGTGGGTGTGGGTGAGGGTGGGGGTGAGGGTGGGGGTGAGGGTGGGGGTGAGGGTGGGGGTGGGGGTGTGGGTGAGGGTGGGGGTGGGGGTGAGGGTGGGGGTGGGGGTGTGGGTGTGGGTGAGGGTGAGGGTGAGGGTGGGGGTGAGCGTGGGGGTGAGGGTGAGGGTGGGGCTGGGGGTGTGGGTGAGGGTGGGTGTGAGGGTGTGGGTGAGGTTGGGGGTGAGGGTGAGGGTGGGGGTGGGGGTGAGGTTGGGGGTGGGGGTGAGGGTGTGTGTGGGGGTGGGGGTGTGGGTGAAGGTGGGGGTCGGGGTGGGGGTGAGGGTGGGGATGAGGTTGGGGGTGAGGGTGTGGGTGTGGGTGAGGGTGGGGGTGAGGGTGAGGGTGAGGGTGAGGGTGGGGGTGGGGGTGAGTGTGGGGGTGAGTGTGTGGGTGAGGGTGAGGGTGGGGGTGTGGGTATGAGTGAGGGTGGGGGTGAGGGTGAGGGTGGGGGTGTGGAAGTGGGTGAGGGTGGGGGTGAGGGTGTGGGTGAGGGTGGGGGTGAGGGTGGGGGTGGGGGTGGGGGTGGGGGTGTGGGTGAGGGTGTGGGTGAGGGTGTGGGTGTGGGTGAGGGTGTGGGTGTGGGTGTGGGTGTGGGTGTGGGTGGGGGTGGGGGTGTGGGTGTGGGTGAGGGTGAGGGTGGGGGTGGGGAGAGGGTGAGGGTGGGGGTGAGGGTGAGGGTGGGGGTGGGAGTGGGGGTGGGGGTGGGGGTGAGGGTGGGGGTGGGAGTGGGGGTGGGGGTGGGGGTGAGGGTGGGGGTGGGGGTGAGGGTGAGGGTGGGGCTGGGGGTGAGGGGGGGTGGGGGTGGGGGTGTGGGTGGGGGTGGGGGTGGGGGTGGGGTGAGGGTGTGGGTGAGGGTGAGGGTGAGGGTGAGGGTGAGGGTGTGGGGGAGGGTGGGGGTGGGGGTGAGGGTGGGGGTGTGGGTGAGGGTGGGGGTGTGGGTGAGGGTGGGAGTGAGGGGGGAGTGAGGGTGAGGGTGGGGGTGTGGGTGAGGGTGGGGGTGGGGGTGAGGGTGAGGGTGGGGGTGTGGGTGAGGGTGGGGGTGGGGGTGAGGGTGGGGGTGGGGATGGGGGTGTGGGTGTGGGTGAGGGTGAGGGTGGGGGTGTGGGTGAGGGTGGGGGTGGGGGTGAGGGTGGGGCTGGGGGTGGGGGTGTGGGTGGGGGTGTGGGTGAGGGTGGGGGTGGGGGTGAGGGTGGGGGTGTGGGTGAGGGTGGGGGTGTGGGTGGGGGTGAGGGTGGGGGTGAGGGTGAGGGTGAGGGTGGGTGTGGGATTGATGGTGAGGGTGAGGGTGAGGGTGGGGGTGAGGATGGGATGAGGGTAGGGTGGGGTAGGGGGTGGGGTGAGGGAGAGGTGGAGGGTGGGCGTGAGGGAGTGGGTGAGGGTGGGGGTGGGGGTGAGGGTGGGGGTGGTGGTGAGGGTGTGGGTGAGGGTGGGGGTGAGGGTGGGGGTGAGCGTGGGGGTGGGGCTGGGGGTGTGGGTGGGCGTGGGATTGATGGTGAGGGTGAGGGTGAGGGTGAAGGTTGGGGTGGGGGTGGGGGTGAGGATGGGATGAGGGTGGGGGTGGGGGTGAGGTTGGGGGTGGTGGTGAGGGTGTGGGTGAGGGTGGGGGTGAGGGTGGGGGTGGGGGTAAGGGTGAGGGTGGGGCTGGGGGAGTGGGTGGGGGTGGGGGTGGGGGTGGGGGTGGGGTGAGGGTGAGGGTGGGGGTGTGGGTGGGGTGAGGGTGAAGGTGAGGGTGTGGGTGAGGGTGAGGGTGAGGGTGTGGGTGAGGGTGGGGGTGGTGGTGAGGGTGAGGGTGGGGGTGGGGGTGAGGGTGAGGGTGGGGGTGGGGGTGGGGGTGTGGTTGTGGGTGAGGGTGAGGGTGGGGGTGTGGGTGAGGGTGAGGGTGGGGGTGTGGGTGAGGGTGGGAGTGAGGGGGGAGTGAGGGTGGGGGTGAGGGTGAGGGTGAGGGTGGGCGTGGGATTGATGGTGAGGGTGGGGGTGTGGGTGAGGGTGGGGGTGAGGGTGGGGGTGGGGGTGGGGGTGGGGGTGGGGGTGTGGGTGAGGGTGAGGGTGAGGGTGGGGGTGAGGGTGGGGGTGTGGGTGAGGGTGGGGGTGGGGGTGAGGGTGGGAGTGATGGGGGAGTGAGGGTGGGGGTGAGGGTGGGGGTGAGGGTGAGGGTGGGTGTAGGATTGATGGTGAGGGTGAGGGTGAGGGTGGGGGTGAGCATGGGATGAGGGTAGGGTGGGGTAGGGGGTGGGGTGAGGGAGAGGTGGAGGGTGGGCGTGAGGGAGAGGGTGAGGGTGGGGGTGGGGGTGTGGGTGAGGGTGGGGGTGGGGGTGAGGGTGGGGGTGGGGGTGAGGTTGTGGGTGAGGGTGGGGGTGAGGGTGGGGGTGGGGGTGGGGGTTGTGCGTGGGGGCGAGGGTGAGGGTGGGCCTGGGGGTGTGGGTGAGGGTGGGGGTGAGGGTGTGGGTGAGGTTGGGGGGTGAGGGTGGGGGTGGGGGTGAGGTTGGGGGTGGGGGTGAGGGTGTGGGTGGGGGTGGGCGTGGGGTGAGAGTGAGGGTGGGGGGTGAGGGTGAGGGTGGGGGTGGGGGTGAGGGTAGGGGTGGGGGTTGGGGTGAGGGTGAGGGTGGGGCTGGGGGTGTGGGTGAGGGTGGGGGTGAGGGTGTGGGTGAGGTTGGGGGTGAGGGTGGGGGTGTGGGTGAGGTCGGGGGTGGGGGTGAGGGTGTGGGCGGGGGTGGGGGTGGGGGCGTGGGTGAAGGGGGGGTCGGGGGTGGGGGTGAGGTTGGGGGTGAGGGTGAGGGTGGGGGTGAGGTTGGGGGTGGGGGTGAGGGTGTGGGCGGGGGTGGGGGTGGGGGTGTGGGTGAAGGGGGGGTCGGGGGTGGGGGTGAGGTTGGGGGTGAGGGTGAGGGTGGGGGGTGAGGGTGGGGGTGGGGGTGAGGGTGAGGGTGGGGGTGTGGGTGAGGGTGGGGCTGAGGGTGAGGGTGAGGGTGAGGGTGGGGGTGAGGGTGAGGGTGGGGGTGAGGGTGGGGGTGGGGGTGAGGGTGAGGGTGGGGCTCGGGGTGGGGGTGTGGGTGGGGGTGGGGGTGGGGGTGGGGTGAGGGTGGGGGTGGGGGTGAGGGTGGGGGTGGGGGTGGGTGTGTGGTGTGGGTGTGGGTGTGGGTGAGGGTGAGGGTGGGGGTGGGGGTGAGGGTGGTGGTGTGGGTGAGGGTGGGGGTGTGGGTGTGGGTGAGGGTGGGGGTGTGGGTGAGGGTGGGAGTGAGGGGGGATTGAGGGTGTGGGTGAGGGTGAGGGTGGTGGTGTGGGTGAGGGTGGGAGTGAGGGGGATTGAGGGTGTGGGTGAGGGTGAGGGTGAGGGTGAGGGTGTGGGTGAGGGTGGGGGTGGGGGTGAGGGTGAGGGTGGGGGTGAAGGTGGGGGTGGAGGTGAGGGTGGGGGTGTGGGTGAGGGTGAGGGTGGGGGTGTGGGTGAGGGTGTGGGTGAGGGTGAGGGTGAGGGTGTGGGTGAGGGTGGGGGTGGGGGTGAGGGTGAGGGTGGGGGTGGGGGTGGGGGTGAGGGTGAGGGTGAGGGTGGGGGGTGTGGGTGAGGGTGGGGGTGGGGGTGGGGGTGTGGTTGTGGGTGAGGGTGAGGGTGGGGGTGAGGGTGAGGGTGAGGGTGAGGGTGGGGGGTGTGGGTGAGGGTGAGGGTGGGGGTGTGGGTGAGGGTGGGAGTGAGGGGGAGTGAGGGTGGGGTGAGGGTGGGGTGGGGTGAGGGTGAGGGTGAGGGTGGGGGCGTGGGATTGATGGTGAGGGTGAGGGTGAGGGTGGGGGTGGGGGTGGGGGTGAGGATTGGATGAGGGTAGGGTGGGGTAGGGTGTGGGGGTGAGGGAGAGGTGGAGGGTGGGGGTGAGGGAGAGGGTGAGGGTGGGGGTGAGGGTGTGGGTGAGGGTGAGGGTGAGGGTGTGGGTGAGGGTGGGGGTGGGGTGAGGTTGGGGGTGGTGGTGAGGGTGTGAGTGAGGGTGGGAGTGTGGGTGAGGGTGGGGGTGAGGGTGGGGGTGTGGGTGAGGGTGGGGGTGAGAGTGTGGGTGAGGTTGGGGGTGAGGGTGGGGGTGGGGGTGAGGTTGGGGGTGGGGGTGAGGGTGTGGGTGGGGGTGGGCGTGGCGGTGAGGTTGAGGGTGGGGGTGAGGGTGGGCATGGGGGTGAGGGTGAGGGTGGGGGTGAGGGTGAGGGTGGGGGTGGGGTTGAGGGTGGGGGTGAGGGTGAGGGTGAGGGTGGGGATGAGTGTGTGGGTGAGGTTGGGGGTGAGGGTGGGGGTGGGGGTGAGGTTGGGGTGGGGGTGGGCGTGGGGGGTGAGGGTGAGGGTGGGGGTGAGGGTGGGGGTGGGGGTGAGGGTGAGGGTGGGGCTGGGGGTGAGGGTGGGGTGGGGGTGTGGGTGGGCGTGGGCGTGAGGGTGAGGGTGGGGCTGGGGGTGTGGGTGAGGGTGGGTGTGAGGGTGTGGGTGAGGTTGGGGGTGAGGGTGGGGGTGAGGTTGGGGGTGGGGGTGAGGGTGTGGGTGGGGGTGGGGGTGGGGGTGAGGGTGGGGATGAGGTTGGGGGTGAGGGTGTGGGTGTGGGTGAGGGTGGGGGTGAGGGTGAGGGTGTGGGTGTGGGTGGGGGTGGGGGGTGAGTGTGGGGGTGAGTGTGTGGGTGAGGGTGAGGGTGGGGGTGTGGGTATGAGTGAGGGTGGGGGTGAGGGTGATGACAATAGACAATAGACAATAGACAATAGATGCAGGAGTAGGCCATTCTGCCCTTCGAGCCTGCACCGCCATTCAATATGATCATGGCTGATCATTCCTAATTAGTATCCTGTTCCAGCCTTATCTCCATAACCCTTGACTCCACTATCTTTAAGAGCTCTATCCAATTCTTTCTTAAAAGAATCCAGAGACTGGGCCTCCACTGCCCTCTGCGGCAGAGCATTCCACACAGCCACCACTCTCTGGGTGAAGTAGTTTCTCCTCATCTCTGTCCTAAATGGTCTACCCCGTATTTTTAAGTTGTGTCCTCTGGTTCGGCACTCCCCCATCAACGGAAATATGTTCCCTCCTGCCAGAGTGTCCAGTCCTTTCATAAGCCTATACGTTTCAATCAGATCCCCTCTCAGTCTTCTAAACTCAAGGGTATACAAGCCCAGTCGCTTCAGTCTTTCCGTGTAAGGCAATCCTGCCATTCCAGGAATTGACCACGTGAACCTACGCTGCACTCCCTCAATAGCCAGAATGTCTTTCCTCAAATTTGGAGACCAGAACTGTACACAGTACTCCAGGTGTGGTCTCACCAGGGCCCTGTACAGCTGCAGAAGCACCTCTTTGCTTCTATACTCAATCCCTCTTGTTATGAAGGCCAGCATGCTATTAGCCTTCTTCACGACCTGCTGTACCTGCATGCTTGCCTTCATTGACTGGTGGACAAGAACACCCAGATCTCTCTGAACAGCCCCTTTACCTAATTTGATACCATTGAGGTAGTAATCTGCCTTCCTGTTCTTGCCACCAAAGTGGATAACCAGACATTTATCCACATTAAACTGCATCTGCCATGCATCTGCCCACTCACCTAACTTGTCCAGGTCACCCTGTAATCCCCTAACATCCTCATCACATTTCACCCTACCACCTAGCTTTGTGTCATCAGCAAATTTGCTAATGTTATTGCTGATACCATCTTCTATATCATTTACATATATTGTAAAAAGCTGCGGTCCCAGCACGGATCCCTGCGGTACCCCACTGGTCACTGCCTGCCATTTCGAAATGGAGCCGTTAATCACTACCCTTTGTTTCCTGTTAGCCAACCAATTCTCTATCCAATCTAGTACTTTGCCCCCAATCCCGTGCGCCCTAATTTTACTCACTAACCTCTTGTGTGGGACTTTATCAAAAGCTTTCTGAAAGTCCAGGTACACTACATCCACTGGATCTCCCTCGTCCATCTTCCGAGTTACATCCTCAAAAAATTCAAGAAGATTAGTCAAGCATGATTTCCCCTTCATAAATCCATGCTGACTCTGTCCTATCCTGTTACTATTATCCAGATGTGCCGTAATTTCATCCTTTATAATAGACTCCAGCATCTTTCCCACCACTGAGGTCAGACTAACTGGTCTATAATTTCCTGCTTTCTCCCGCCCACCCTTCTTAAAAAGTGGCACAACATTAGCCGCCCTCCAATCCTCAGGAACCAACCCCGATTCTATTGAACTCTGGAAAATAATCACCAGCGCATCCACGATTTCCCGAGCCACCTCCTTCAGTACCCTGGGATGCAGGCCATCAGGTCCCGGAGACTTATCAACCTTCAGACCTAACAGTCTCTCCAACACCAAATCCTGGCAAATAGAAATTCCCTTAAGTTCAGGTCCTTCAGCCACTGTTACCTCAGGGAGATTGCTTGTGTCTTCCCCAGTGAACACAGATCTGAAGTACCCATTTAATTCCTCCGCCATTTCTTCGTTCCCAGTAATATATTCCCCTGCTTCTGTCTTCAAGGGCCCAATTTTTGTCCTAACCATTTTTTTGCCTTGGACATACCTAAAAAAGCTTTTACTATCCTCCTTTATATTCTTGGCCAGTTTACCTTCGTACCTCATTTTTTCTCTGCGTATTTCCTTCTTACTAATCCTCTGTTGTTCTTTAAAAGCTTCCCAGTCCTCCGTTTTCCCGCTTATCTTCGCTAAGTTATACTTTTTCTCTTTTAACCTTATATGTTTCTTTACTTCCCTTGTCAGCCACGGCCGCCCATGTCTCCTCCTGGGATCTTTCTTCCTTTTAGGAATGAACTGATCCTGCATCTTCTGCATTATACACAGAAATATCTGCCATTGTTCCTCCACGGTCTTCCCTGTTAAGGTATTAAACCATTGAACTTTGGCCAGTTGCTCCCTCATAGCTCCATATTTCCCTTTATTCAACTGAAATATTGTCACTTCAGATTGTACCCACTCCCTCTCAAATTGCAGATTGAAGCTTATTGTATTATGGTCACTACTTCCCAATGGCTCCTTCACTTCGAGGTCACTGACCAATTCTGGTTCGTTACACAATACCAGATCCAGAATCGCCTTATCCCTGGTCGGCTCCAGCACCAGCTGCACTAAAAATCCATCTCTGAGGCACTCCACAAAGTCTCTTTCTTGAGGCCCGATACCATCCTGATTCTCCCAGTCTACCTGCATGTTAAAATCCCCCATAACAACTGTAGTAACATCTTTGCGACAAGCCAATTTCAGCTCCTGATTCAACTTACCTCCAACATCCAGACTACTGTTTGGGGGCCTGTAGATGACTCCCATGAGGGTCTTTTTACCCTTAGTGTTTCGAAGCTCTATCCACACTGACTCTACATCCCCTGACTCTAGGTCCGCCCGCGCAAGGGACTGAATATCCTCCCTTACCAACAAGGCCACCCCACCCCCTCTGCCCGTCAGTCTATCCTTACGATAGCACATGTAGCCTTGAATATTCATTTCCCAGGCCCTGTCCCCATGAAGCCACGTCTCAGTTATCCCCACAATATCGTATCTGCCAATTTCCAAAAGAGCCTCAAGCTCATCCACCTTGTGTCTAATGCTTCGTGCATTCATATATAGAATTTTTAATTTGTTACTGCTCTCACCCTTCCCCTCAACCCTTATTTCACTCAACTTTACAGCATGATGGTGGGTGTGTGGAAGTGGGTGAGGGTGGGGGTGAGGGTGTGGGTGAGGGTGGGGGTGAGGGTGTGGGTGAGGGTGTGGGTGTGGGTGAGGGGGAGGGTGGGGGTGGGGGTGTGGGTGAGGGGTGAGGGTGAGGGTGGGGGTGGGGGTGGGGGTGAGGGTGAGGGTGGGGGTGTGGGTGAGGGTAGGGGTGAGGGTGAGGGTGAGGGTAGGGGTGGGGGTGAGGGTGGGGGTGTGGGTGAGGGTGAGGGTGGGGTTGGGAGTGGGGGTGGGGGTGGGGGTGTGGGTGTGGGTGGGGTTGCAGGTGAGGGTGGGGGTGTGGGTGAGGGTGGGAGTGAGGGGGGAGTGAGGGTGTGGGTGAGGGTGAGGGTGGGGGTGTGGGGTGAGGGTGGGAGTGAGGGGGGAGTGAGGGTGGGGGTGAGGGTGGGGGTGAGGGTGAGGGTGGGTGTGGGATTGATGGTGAGGGTGAGGGTGGGGGTGAGGATGGGATGAGGGGTAGGGTGGGGTAGGGGGTGGGGTGAGGGAGAGGTGGAGGGTGGGCGTGAGGGAGAGGGTGAGGGTGGGGGTGGGGGTGAGGGTGGGGGGTGGGGTTGAGGGTGAGGGTGGGGGGTGGGGGTGAGGGTGTGGGTGAGGGTGGGGGTGAGGGTGGGGGTGGGGGTGGGGGTTGTGCGTGGGGGTGAGGGTGAGGGTGGGCGTGGGGGTGTGGGTGAGGGTGGGGGTGAGGGTGTGGGGTGAGGTTGGGGGTGAGGGTGGGGGTGAGGGTGGGGGTGGGGGTGAGGTTGGGGGTGGGGGGTGGGCGTGGGGTGAGGGTGAGTGTGGGGGTGAGGGTGAGGGTGGGGGTGGGGGTGAGGGTGGGGGTGGGGGTGAGGGTGAGGGTGGGGCTGGGGGTGTGGGTGAGGGTGCGGGTGAGGGTGTGGGTGAGGTTGGGGGTGAGGGTGGGGGTGGGGGTGGGGGTGAGGGTGTGGGCGGGGGGTGGGGGTGTGGGTGAAGGTGGGGGTCGGGGGTGGGGGTGAGGTTGGGGGTGAGGGTGAGGGTGGTGGTGAGGGTGGGGGTGAGTGTGGGGGTGGGGGTGAGGGTGAGGGTGAGGGTGGGGGTGTGGGTGAGGGTGGGGCTGAGGGTGAGGGTGAGGGTGAGGGTGAGGGTGGGGATGAGGGTGGGGGTGGGAGTGGGGGTGGGGGAGGGGGTGAGGGGTGGGGCTCGGGGTGAGGGGGGGTGGGGGTGTGGGTGGGGGTGGGGGTGGGGGTGGGTGTGTGGGTGTGGGTGAGGGTGGGGGTGTGGGTGAGGGTGGGAGTGAGGGGGGAGTGAGGGTGTGGGTGAGGGTGAGGGTGGGGTGTGGGTGAGGGTGGGAGTGAGGGGGGATGGAGGGTGTGGGTGAGGGTGAGGGTGAGGGTGGGGGTGTGGGTGAGGGTGGGAGTGAGGGGGGATTGAGGGTGTGGGTGAGGGTGAGGGTGAGGGTGAGGGTGTGGGGTGAGGGTGGGGGTGGGGGTGAGGGTGAGGGTGGGGAGTGGGGGTGAAGGTGGGGGTGGTGGTGAGGGTGGGGGTGGGGGGTGAGGGTGAGGGTGGGGGTGTGGGTGAGGGTGGGAGTGAGGGTGGGGGTGAGGGTGGGGGTGAGGGTGGGGGTGGGGGTGAGGGTGAGGGTGAGGGTGGGTGTGGGATTGATGGTGAGGGTGAGGGTGAGGGTGGGGGTGAGGATGGGATGAGGAAAGGGGTGGGGTAGGGGGGTGGGGTGAGGGAGAGGTGGAGGGTGGGCGTGAGGGGAGAGGGTGAGGGTTGGGGTGAGGGTGTGCTTGAGGGTGGGGGTGGGGGTGAGGGTGGGGGTGGTGGTGAGGGTGTGGGTGAGGGTGGGGGTGAGGGTGGGGGTGGGGGTGAGCGTGGGGGTGAGGGTGAGGGTGGGGCTGGGGGTGTGGGTGAGGGTGGGGGTGAGGGTGAGGGTGGGGGTGAGTGTGGGGGTGAGGGTGAGGGTGGGGCTGGGGGTGTGGGTGAGGGTGGGGGGTGAGGGTGTGGGTGAGGTTGGGGGTGAGGGTGGGGGTGGGGGTGAGGTTGGGGGTGAGGGTGTGGGGGGGTGGGGGTGTGGGTGAAGGTGGGGGTCGGGGGTGGGGGTGAGGTTGGGGGTGAGGGTGAGGGTGAGGGTGGGGGTGTTGGTGTGAGTGAGGGTGGTGGTGAGGGTGAGGGTGAGGGTGGGGGTGTGGAAGTGGGTGAGGGTGAGGGTGAGGGTGTGGGTGAGGGTGAAGGTGAGGGTGGGGCTGGGGGTGAGGGTGGGGGTGAGGGTGAGGGTGGAGGTGTGGGTGGGGGTGGGGGTGGGGTCAGGGTGAGGGTGAGGGTGAGGGTGTGGGTGAGGGTGTGGGTGTGGGTGAGGGTGAGGGTGGGGGTGGGGGTGGGGGTGAGGGTGGGGGTGTGGGTGAGGGTGAGGGTGGGGGTGGGGGTGAGGATGGGATGAGGGTAGGGTGGGGTAGGGGGTGGAGGTGAGGGAGAGGTGGAGGGGTGGGGGTGACGGAGAGGGTGAGGGGTGGGGGTGAGGGTGTGAGTGAGGGTGGGGGTGAGGGTGGGGATGAGTGTGTGGGTGAGGTTGGGGGTGAGGGTGAGGGTGAGGGTGTTGGTGGGGGTGGGCGTGGGGGTGAGGGTGAGGGTGGGGGTGAGGGTGGGGGTGGGGGTGAGGGTGAGGGTGTGGGTGAGGGAGAGTGTGGGGGTGGGGGTCAGGGTGGGGGTGGGGGTGGGGGTGGGGATGAGGTTGGGGGTGAGGGTGTGGGTGTGGGTGAGGGTGTGGGTGTGGGTGAGGGTGGGGGTGAGGGTGAGGGTGAGAGTGGGGGTGGGGGTGGGGGGTGAGAGTGGGGGTAGGGGTGGGGGTGAGTGTGGGGGTGAGTGTGGGGGTGAGGGTGAGGGTGGGGGTGTGGGTGTGAGTGAGGGTGGGGGTGAGGGTGAGGGTGGGGGTGTGGAAGTGGGTGAGGGTGGGGGTGAGGGTGTGGGTGAGGGTGGGGGTGAGGGTGGGGGTGGGGGTGAGGGTGAGGGTGGGGTGTGGGTGGGGGTGAGGGTGGGTGTGTGGGTGAGGGTGTGGGTGAGGGTGTGGGTGTGGGTGAGGGTGTGGATGTGGGGTGAGGGTGAGGGTGGGGGTGTGGGTGAGGGTGAGGGTGGGGGTAGGGGTGAGGGTGAGGGTGGGGGGTGTGGTGAGGGTGGGGGTGAGGGTGAGGGTGGGGGTGGGGGTGGGGGTGAGGGTGGGGGTGAGGGTGAGGGTGGGGGTGGGGGTGGGGGTGAGGGTGGGGGTGTGGGTGAGGGTGGGGGTGGGAGTGGGGGTGGGGGTGGGGGTGAGGGGTGGGGGTGAGGGTGAGGGTGGGGCTGGGGGTGAGGGGGGGTGGGGGTGGGGGTGGGGGTGGGGGTGGGGTGAGGGTGAGGGTGTGGGTGAGGGTGAGGGTGAGGGTGGGGGGTGTGGGTGAGGGTGGGGGTGGGGGTGGGGGTGAGGGTGAGGGTGGGGGTGGGTGTGGGGGGTGAGGGTGAGGGTGGGGTTGGGGGTGAGGGTGGGGGTGAGGGTGGGGGTGGGGGTGTGGGTGTGGGTGTGGGTGAGGGTGAGGGTGGGGGGGGGTGGGGGTGAGGGTGGGGGGTGTGGGTGAGGGTGGGGGTGGGGGTGAGGGTGAGGGTGTGGGTGAGGGTGGGGGTGGGAGTGAGGGTGGGGGTGTGGGTGAGGGTGGGGGGTGGGGGTGAGGGTGGGGGGTGTGGGTGAGGGTGGGGGTGGGAGTGAGGGGGGAGTGAGGGTGGGGGGTGGGGGTGGGTGTGAGGGTGAGGGTGGGTGTGGGATTGATGGTGAGGGTGAGGGTGGGGGTGAGGATGGGATGAGGGTAGGGTGGGGTAGAGGGTGGAGGGTGGGCGTGAGGGAGAGGGTGAGGGTGGGGGTGAGGGTGTGGGTGAGGATGGGGGTGGAGGTGAGTGTGGGGGTGGTGGTGAGGGTGTGGGTGAGGGTGGGGGTGGGGTTGGGGGTGAGGGTGCGGGTGGGGGTGGGGGTGTGGGTGAGGGTGGGGCTGGGGGTGTGGGTGAGGTTGGGGGTGAGGGGTGCGGGTGGGGGTGGGGGTGGGGGTGAAGGTGGGGGTCGGGGGTGGGGGTGAGGTTGGGGGTGAGGGTGAGGGTGAGGGTGGGGGTGAGTGTGGGGGTGAGGGTGGGGGTGTGGGTGTGAGTGAGGGTGGGGGTGAGGGTGAGGGTGGGGGTGTGGAAGTGGGTGAGGGTGAGGGTGTGGGTGAGGGTGAGGGTGAGGATGAGGGTGGGGCTGGGGGTGAGGGTGGGTGTGGGGGTGAGGGTGAGGGTGGAGGTGGGGGTGGGGGTGGGGGTGGGGGTGGGGTGAGTGTGAGGGTGAGGGTGTGGGTGAGGGTGGGGGTGAGGTTGTGGGTGAGGGTGGATGTGGGGGTGGGGGTGGGGGTGAGGGTGTGGGTGAGGGTGAGGGTGTGGGTGGGGGTGGGGGGTGGGGGTGAGGGTGAGGGTGGGGGTGAGGGTGGGGGTGGGGGTGGGGGTGAGGATGGGATGAGGGTAGGGTGGGGGTAGGGGGTGGGGGTGAGGGAGAGGTGGAGGGTGGGGGGTGAGGGAGAGGGTGAGGGTGGGGTTGAGGGTGTGGGTGAGGGTGGGGGTGGGGGTGGGGTTGTGGGTGAGGGTGGGGGTGGGGGTGGGGGTGGGGGTGAGGGTGTGGGTGAGGGTGAGGGTGTGGGTGGGGGTGGGGGTGGGGGTGAGGGCGGGGGCGGGGGTGGGGGTGTTGGTGAAGGTGGGGGGTGAGGGTGGGGGTGGGGGTGGGGGGGTGCGCGTGGGGGCTGAGGGGTGAGGGTGGGGGTGAGGGTGGGGGGTGAGGGGGGGGGGGGGGGGGGGGGGGGGGGGGGGGGGGGGGGGGGGGGGGGGGGGGGGGGGGGGGGGGGGGGGGGGGGGGGGGGGGGGGGGGGGGGGGGGGGGGGGGGGGGGGGGGGGGGGGGGGGGGGGGGGGGGGGGGGGGGGGGGGGGGGGGGCGGGGGGGGGGGGGGGGGGGGGGGGGGGAGGGGGGGGGGGGGGGGGGGGGGGGAGGGGGGGGGTGGGGGGGGGGGGGGTGGGGGAGGGTGAGGGTGGGGGTGGGGGGTGAGGGTGGGGTTGGGGGTTGGGGTGAGGGTGAGGGTGGGGCTGGGGGTGTGGGTGAGGGTGGGGGTGAGGGTGAGTTGGGGGGTGAGGGTGGGGGTGGGGGTGAGGTTGGGTGTGGGGGTGAGGGTGTGGGCGGGGGTGGGGGTGTGGGTGAAGGTGGGGGTCGGGGTGGGGGTGAGGTTGGGGGGTGAGGGTGGGGGGTGGGGGTGAGGGTGAGGGTGAGGGTGGGGGGTGTGGGTGAGGGTGGGGCTGAGGGTGAGGGTGAGGGTGAGGGTTGGGGTGAGGGTGGGGGTGGAGTGGGGGTGGGGGTGGGGGTGAGGGTGGGGGTGAGGGTGGGGGCTCGGGGTGAGGGGGGGGTGGGGGGGGTGGGGGGTGGGTGTGTGGGTGTGGGTGTGGGTGTGGGTGAGGGTGAGGGTGGGGGTGGGGGTGAGGGTGGGGGTGTGGGTGAGGGTGGGGTGGGGGTGTGGGTGAGGGTGGGAGTGAGGGGGGGAGGTGAGGGGTGTGGGTGAGGGTGAGGGTGGGGGTGTGGGTGAGGGTGGGAGTGAGGGGGGATTGAGGGTGTGGGTGAGGGTGAGGGTGAGGGTGGGGGGTGTGGGTGAGGGTGGGAGTGAGGGGGGATTGAGGGTGTGGTTGAGGGTGAGGGTGAGGGTGTGGGTGAGGGTGGGGGGTGGGGGGTGAAGGTGGGGGTGTGGGTGTGGGTGAGGGTGGGGGTGGGGGTGAGGGGTGGGGGTGTGGGTGAGGGTGAGGGTGGGGGTGTGGGTGAGGGTGGGAGTGAGGGTGGGGGGTGGGGGTGAGGGTGAGCGTGAGGGTGAGGGTGGGTGTGGGATTGATGGTGAGGGTGAGGGTGAGGGTGGGGGTGAGGATGGGATGAGGGGTAGGGTGGGGTAGGGGGTGGCGTGAGGGAGAGGTGGAGGGTGGGCGTGAGGGAGAGGGTGGGGGTGGGGGTGAGGGTGGGGGTGTGGGTGAGGGTGGGGGTGGGGGTGTGGGTGAGGGTGGGGGTGGGGGTGTGGGTGGGGGGTGGGGGTGTGGGTGAGGGTGGGGGTGGGGGTGAGGGTGGGAGTGAGGGGGGAGTGAGGGGTGTGGGTGAGGTGAGGGTGGGGGTGTGGGTGAGGGTGGGAGGTGAGGGGGATGGAGGGTGTGGGTGAGGGTGAGGGTGAGGGTGGGGGGGTGTGGGTGAGGGTGGGAGTGAGGGGGGGATTGAGGGTGTGGGTGAGGGTGAGGGTGAGGGTGAGGGTGAGGGTGGGGGTGTTGGGTGTGTGGGAGGGTGGGGGTGAGGGTGGGGTGGGGGTGTGGGAAGTGGGTGAGGGTGAGGGTGAGGGTGTGGGGTGAGGGTGAGGGTGAGGGTGGGGCTGGGGGTGAGGGTGGGGGTGGGGTGAGGGTGGAGGTGTGGGTGGGGGTGGGGGTGGGGGTCAGGGGTGAGGGGTGAGGGTGAGGGTGTGGGTGAGGGGTGTGGGTGTGGGTGAGGGTGAGGGTGGGGGTGGGGGTGAGGGTGGGGGGTGTGGGTGAGGGGTGGGGGTGGGGGTGTGGGTGAGGGTGGGAGTGAGGGGGGAGTGAGGGTGTGGGTGAGGGTGAGGGTGGGGGGTGTGGGTGAGGGTGGGAGTGAGGGGGGATTGAGGATGTGGGTGAGGGTGAGGGTGAGGGTGGGGGGTGTGGGTGAGGGTGGGAGTGAGGGGGGATTGAGGGGTGTGGTTGAGGGTGAGGGGTGAGGGTGTGGGTGAGGGGGGGGGTGGGGGTGAAGGTGGGGGTGTGGGTGTGGGTGAGGGTGGGGGGTGGGGGTTAGGGTGGGGGTGTGGGGTGAGGGTGAGGGTGGGGGTGTGGGTGAGGGTGGGAGTGAGGGTGGGGGTGGGGGTGAGGGTGAGGGTGAGCGTGAGGGTGAGGGGTGGGTGTGGGATTGATGGTGAGGGTGAGGGTGAGGGTGGGGGTGAGGGATGGGATGAGGGTAGGGTGGGGTAGGGGGGTGGCGTGAGGGAGAGGTGGAGGGTGGGCGTGAGGGAGAGGGTGGGGGGTGGGGGTGAGGGTGGGGGTGTGG